>NC_141323.1:27481919-27631919 GCF_037954235.1 Aulostomus chinensis
TCTGAACACGCCCGATCTCGTCTGATCTCGGAAGCTTAGCAGCGTCAGGCCTGGTTAGTACTTGGATGGGAGACCGCCTGGGAATACCAGGTGCTGTAAGCTTTTTTGTTTCTTTGTGAGCAAAGGGCAGCTTTGAGTCTTTGGGGACCAGCATGAGCGAGCTTCCCTCACACACCTTTTCTTGAAGCGCCTTTCTGCAGCTTTGAAATTGAATGTCATGCAGCGTGTAATTTGAAGTAGACAGATGGCAGATGCAGTACTTTTCTCTAGATGATATCAACATTCTTTTCTTTTATTGACAGGACACCTTTTTGGCGTGTGAAAAGACCCTGAGGCTGTTGCGCTTCACTTTTTTTCTGAGGTTGTAAAGTGAGTGAAATGGATATAGAGCCCATGTGTGTAAGAGCCAAGGGCTTACGGCCATACCACTCTGAACACGCCCGAGCTCGTCTGATCTCGGAAGCTAAGCAGGGTAGGGCCTGGTTAGTACTTGGATGGGAGACCGCCTGGGAATACCAGGTGCTGTAAGCTTTTTTGTTTCTTTGTGAGCAAAGGGCAGCTTTGAGTCTTTGGGGACCAGCATGAGCGAGCTTCCCTCACACACCTTTTCTTGAAGCGCCCTCCGCAGCTTTGGAATGGAATGTCATGCAGTGGTTAATTTGAAGTAGACAGATGGCAGATGCAGTACTTTTCTCTCGATGACATCAACATTCTTTTCTTTTATTGACAGGACACCTATTTGGCGTGTGAAAAGACCCTGAGGCTTTTGCGCTTCACTTTTTTTCTGAGGTTGTAAAGTGAGTGAAATGGATATAGAGCCCATGTGTGTAAGAGTCAAGGGCTTACGGCCATACCACTCTGAACACGCATGCGCCAATCAGACGGTACGCTGACAGCACGACACACGGAGGTCGCGGACTCCGCTTTTCCCATTTCTTTCGTTTTTTCAGCCTTTTTCATTGTTCTTCCTTATTTTCCGTGCATTTTTGGTTCCTTTTTAGAGTGAACATTTTTTTCCCCCGACAGTTTTTATACTGATCGGGGGAGGTCAATTTGAGTTTTTTTTTTCCTAGTGAAAAAATTTCGGACGGACCAAATGGATTTGAACTCTGCAAACGGATTTCAGATTACGAGCATGGAAAACGGACTTGACATAAACGCACAAACAGGTGAAGAAAATGAAAAATGGTTGCTTGTTAAAAGAAACAATCAGAAACGAAACATGAAGAAGTCGGAAGGAAAACTGCCGGAGGGAAATGCGAGAGCGGCTTCCGCAGCGACAGCGGAGGAAAGACGGCGAGCAGCGGCTGATTCAGAGGAGATGTGTGGAAGGAGTGCTGGAGCCGGTCCACAGGCAACGAGAGCTGGTGGCCTGAAGAACAGAGCTGAAGACGTGGTTCCGAGAAGACCTGGGCAGCGAGGAGCTACTGGAGGGGCGACGGAGAGTGAGAGAGAATTGGCGGCGGAAAGAGATGCGGCGTCTGGTGGGGAAAGGCAGCTGCAGCAGCGACATGGAGCGGCGAAATCTGCGGGTGGCGACCACAAGTATGACAGAGAATTGACGGTCAGTGTCGAGGTAACTGGGCAGGATGAAGTCCCAGTTCTCGAATTAATGAGATGCATAAGAGCACTGTGTGGAGGTTTAATAGCCTGTAGGGCGACAGGGCCGCAGAAATATGAAATTACCATGTCACACATCAAAGGGAAAGAGAGAATCCTCGATGGTTTCAAAATTGGGGACAACACAGTGCATGTCAAAGATCTGTGTAATGATGAACTCATGGTTTCTTTTTTAAGCTTACCAGCTTACATCAGAGATGAGGAAATTTTACAAAAGCTAGAAGGGTGGGGAGTCTCAGCTGCATCAACTATAAGGAGGAGGATGTGGCCGGGTACGCAAATTGCTGATGGGACGCGGTTTCTCAAAGTAAAATTTACAGATAAAGTCCAATCTCTGCCTTATTCAGCACGGTTTGACACAGCAATAGGACCGGAATATTTCAGGGTCATACATGATAGGCAGGCTAGGGTGTGTAGGATGTGCCTCCAGCCGGGGCACATCCCAAGGGACTGTCCTGAGTTCTCCTGCCATAAGTGTGGTGTCCAGGGGCATTATGCAAGGGAGTGCAACAGGAAACCTAATAAGATACAGAAATGTGAGGTGTGTTGGCACAAAATTGATGAATGTAATTGTAATTATAGTGATGAGGATATTGTGGTGGAATCTGGATCTGAGGAGCTGTACAGTGAGATGGAAGGTTTAAGTGAGGGAGGAACGGAGGATGAGGAGGAAGATGACGAGGTGGGTAGTGGCGCCGCCAAGCAGGCTGCCGGTGAGGGTTACACCCCTCAGAGAACCCAGAGCCCTCCTACAGCGGTGCAGAGCCCAGGCACAAGGCTTGGTTCAAGTCTGAATGACACGAGCACTGACTCAGGCCCACAGCAGAGAGGAAAGGATGGAGGAGGAAACGGGTCCGAAAAGGAGCCGGAGCCTTCTCAACTCCTGGAATCAATGGAGGTAGGGGACACCCCAGGAGAATTGCAGCCGGCGGCAGCCACATCCACCAGGGTACCTGCCTTAAATGTGCCCTCCACCTTCCCTCCTCAGAGTAGATCAAACAGTGACTCGGAAATGGACTTTGCCACAATAAAAAATATTCGGAAAAAGCACACCTCAATAAAAGATGTTGCGATGAAGAAAAAACAGAAGAAAGAAGGAGGGAGAGGTAAAAAATATTGGCTGTTTAAAGGTTTTTTTGGTCTGACCATGTTTCTGCTGCACTCCCTTAATGTCAATGGACTCCGCACTTATGGCAGGATGACCGCCATTTTACTTAAAAGCAAGTGTGACATTCTCTGCTTACAGGAGACAAGGTGGGAAGGGGATAGCGTGGCGGCAGCAAGCAAAATGTGGGAAGGAGATGTCTTTTTTAGCAACGGCACAAGTAAATCTTGTGGCGTAGCTATTTTAGTAAAAAAGACTATAAGTACCAATAGCAAGTTAATATATCATGACAAGAAAGGTAGAATACTTATTATAGATGTTTGCATAAACAATAGAACATACAGAATTGTTAACATATATGCCAGTAACTGTGAAAAGGAAAGGAAAATGTTTCTAAATAGTATAAGCAGATGGATAGATCATAGAACCATAATAATAGGAGATTTCAATATCGCATTAACTAAGGATGATATATCAATTAATAATGTATACAAGAATGACACAAGCAGAACTGAGCTATATAATTTAATGAATATTCACAATTTGACAGATGTATGGAGAATTCACAACGCATTCAAGAAAGAGTACTCCAGAAGACAGGTTGTGCAGGGAAAAATGAAACAAGCCAGAATAGATTTATGTCTAACGGCCCCTGAAGCAACAAAACAGATCAATAAAATACAATATAATTATAACGCATGGAGTGATCACGCAACAATTGAGTGTTACTTGGGTGCTGCAGGAGGTTTCAGGGGGGGAGGTACCTGGTGCCTCAACTCCAGCCTCCTGGCAGATTCAACTTACGTTAAAAAAATCACAAAACTGCTTGATTATGCAAAAATAGAAATGAAAATAGAAAATAATTTTATAGAAAAGTGGGAAATTCTAAAGCAAAGAATTAAAAGAAGTAGTATAAATTATAGTAAAGAGAAAAAGTGGAGAGAGGAGCTGGAAGAAAATCGACTAAGAAAATTAATCAATCATGAAATAGCATTATTTGATAAAGAACCTAACAGAAACACAGAAAACTATGAATTATATAAAGCAAAACTAGGAAACATAGAAAAAATAAAATGCAGAGGTGCAATGATAAGAAGCAGAGTTAAAAATTTAGTAGAAGGAGAAAAATGCACCGCATATTTTTTGGGGCTCGAAAAGCAAAAACAAAACAAAACTATAATAGAAAAAATCAACGATAAAACTGGAAAAGAATATGACGATCAAGAAAATATACTAAGAGTAACTACAGAGTTTTATAAAGAATTATTTGATCATGGATATAGCAATAGCGAAGAGGTAGACAAGTTGTTATCAAATATCCAAACTAGTATTTCAGTGGAGGATAAGGAATGGTCTGATGCACAAATTACTATTAATGAGATAAAGACGGCAATAGATAGCTTAAATAAAAACAAAAGTCCAGGGGTAGATGGTTTAACAGCAGAATTTTATATTTGTTTCAAAGAGCAGATAGCTCCCCTGTTGCTGTCATTGTACCACTCAATGGAACGGGAACAGAGAACATCCAATACATTCACTGCAGGAATAATTTCACTTATCTACAAAAATAAAGGTTCAAAACAGGATATAACAAACTATAGACCAATAAGTTTACTCAATACAGATTACAAGATACTGACCAAAACACTGGCAAACAGGCTTAAACTTACAATAGGAACCATTATTGGTAATACACAGGCATACGGCATACCAGATAGAGACATCATAGATACGATCCTTACAATAAAGGATACCGTCAGGACAATGGCAGCACAGGGGGGGTATCTGCTCGGAATTGATTTGGAGAAAGCGTTCGACAGAGTAGAACATCTTTTCTTATATAAAACTTTAAAAAGATTTGGATACGGTGAAGGCTTTATTAGATGGATTAAATTATTATACGATAACGCATACAGTCAAATAAAGATAAATGGACAACTAACAGAAAAGATCAAATTAAAAAGATCGGTAAGGCAAGGATGCCCGCTTTCGGCTCTTTTATACAGTATTGTTGCTGAGCCACTAGCTTTAAGTATAATGAATGATAAGAATATTATAGGTATAAAAACATATAGAGACAAAGTCGTTAAAATAGCACAATTTGCGGATGATATCAATATAATGTTTAAAAATGAAGAAAATTTAAATTATATTATAAAACATCTAGAAAGATATGAAAAAGCATCAGGAGCTAAGGTTAACAGAAATAAGTCAGAAATGATGGAATTCGGTAAAAATAGTTTAAAAAATAATTGGGGTTTTAGCACTAAAGAATACAGGAAAATACTGGGTGTATACATTGGTAAAAATGAAGGGGAAGCCAGGGACTTAGGGTGGAGAGAACTTGTAAAAAAGGTAGAAAATACACTTAATTTATGGAGAAGTAGGGGTTTAAGCCTGAGAGGAAAGGTAATTGTCATCAATGCCTTAATACTGTCAAAAATTAATCATGTTTTGGGGGCCTGTGAGCTACCGCAGTGGGCACTAAATTCGCTCAATGAAGCGATCTCCTCCTTCCTTTGGAGGGGAAAGGGAAATTCGATCGCTCATCGGGTGATAATTGCGAATAAAAGGGAGGGGGGATTAGGACTAATTGACATCAGTGCAAAAAAAGATGCACTCAGGGCCAAATTAGTTAGAAATTTTCTCGATTCGAGCAGGCAGTACCCCTGGGAGGACACAATGGCGGGCTACCTGGCTGAGTACGGGGAGGGGGAGAAACTCCCTCTTTATCACCTCCTTCCTGGGAAAAGCCATGGCTCGCTACCGATGTTCTACCAGGAGGTGCTAGAGGCATGGGGCAAATTCCTGCCCCACCTCAGGCCTAAGTGCAGTCAGAAAAGTCATGTGCTGCAGTTACCTTTTCTCGAAAGCACCTTTTTCACACACAATGGTAGGACACTTAAATGCAGGGCACTTCAGCAACATAATATAACAAGGGTCGGTCAAGTGGTGGGGGAAAGGGGTCTGTTCAGTCTCAGGAAAGTCACAACCCAACTCAAAAAAACAGGGACACCGTGCAGAAAGGATTACCTAAATGGACTAGGTAACAAAATCAACAGAAACATAACCTCACTGTGGAGAAACTTAATCATCACGGACAAATCGAGAGCAGACCCCGAACTCCCACCGCTTGAGCTTGTCACACAGTACACAGGGAAAGAGCTGTCACAGGTGAAAACAAAGGACTGGTACACCATAGGGATTAACTCAATGAAACGCACTCCAAAAGCAGAAAAACACTGGGCACAATTATTCAAGGGAATACCGATAGGGAAAATCTGGCAAAACCTTAACATACCTTACATGGACAGCAATACTTTCAAGCTAGAATTCAATATCAGACACAGGAGAATTTTCACAGGAATCAAATTACACCAGATTAATAAGGAAAACTACAGTAGGACATGCCAAATCTGCAATAAAGAACCGGAAGACCAGGAGCATCTATTCATCAACTGCAAGGAATCTGATAAATTCAGGAATTTCATAAGGATGCTACTGTGAGAGCACTGCAATTTCAGTTTGACAGATGAAACACTATGGACATGGACTCTTCTCTTTGGTACAACACTGAAACAAAAGGATCAGAACAGGACTCTCATAAATACCATACTCACTTTTGCAAAAAAATCAATATGGACAACTAGAAACTACGCTCTCTATGAAAAGAAGAAAATAAACATATTTGGGTTTTTTTACACAACACTCTTGACGCACCTACAAATCTTACATGACATGGACAAGGATATTTTTGAAAACACTTTCTGCAGGAAAAACACATTTTTCAACATAGCAAATGGCAAAATTGAAATAAACAAGATTGACAATGGTATGTTTTCTCTTCAAATTCCCAGCTAAGTAGTCTTTTTTTATCAAGCAAAGTATTTTTCAAATTTAATAAAGGGGTGAGCAAATTGGGTGGTTTATGTTTGGGTATGTTTAACATTTCATTTTGATAAAATTTCATTAAAAAAAAAAAATTTGTGTGTGTGACACTTCACGACAGGAATTTGTTCTTTTTAGTCCCATGAGTTTTTTTTTCTCTCTTTAATTTTTATTTATTTTTTTGGAATGACCTGCATTGCTCCAGTGGCTGTAGGCCCATAGTGTTGGTTTATTTGTCTAAATTTAACTTAATTAAAAAAAAAAAAAAAAAAAAAACCTCTGATGGTGTTTTCATCAAGTTCGAGGTGTATCAAGGGTGGGGGTTTTTTTTGGGTAAGATTTCTTTCCTGAAGGAATTTTTTTTTTTATATAATTGTTAAATTTTGTCATGTAAATAAGAATGTACAGTTGGTAAAAATGTATGCTGTATTTTTGATAACAAAAGACAAAAAAAAAAAAAAAACACGCCCGATCTCGTCTGATCTCGGAAGCTAAGCAGGGTCGGGCCTGGTTAGTACTTGGATGGGAGACCGCCTGGGAATACCAGGTGCTGTAAGCTTTTTTGTTTCTTTGTGAGGAAAGGGCAGCTTTGAGTCTTTGGGGACCAGCATGAGCGAGCTTCCCTCACACACCTTTTCTTGAAGCGCCTTTCTGCAGCTTTGAAATGGAATCTCATGCAGCGTGTAATTTGAAGTAGACAGATGGAGGATGCAGTACTTTTCTCTCGATGACATCAACATTCTTTTCTTTGTATTGACAGGACACCTATTTGACGTGTGAAAAGACCCTGAGGCTGTTGCGCATCACTTTTTTCCTGAGGTTGTAAAGTGAGTGAAATGGATATAGAGCCCATGTGTGTAAGAGTCAGGGGCTTACGGCCATACCACTCTGAACACGCCCGATCTCGTCTGATCTCGGAAGCTTAGCAGGGTCAGGCCTGGTTAGTACTTGGATGGGAGACCGCCTGGGAATACCAGGTGCTGTAAGCTTCTTTGTTTCATTGTGAGGAAAGGGCCGCTTTGAGTCTTTGGGGACCAGCATGAGCGAGCTTCCCTCACACACCTTTTCTTGAAGCGCCCTCCGCAGCTTTGGAATGGAATGTCATGCAGTGGTTAATTTGGAGTAGACAGATGGCAGATGCAGTACTTTTCTCTAGATGACATCAACATTCTTTTCTTTGTATTGACAGGACACCTATTTGGCGTGTGAAAAGACCGTGAGGCTTTTGCACGTCACTTTTTTTCTGAGGTTGTGAAGTGAGTGAAATGGATATCGAGCCCATGTGTGGAAGGGTCAAGGGCTTACGGCCATACCACTCTGAACACGCATGCGCCAATCAGACGGTACGCTGACAGCACGACACACGGAGGTCGCGGACTCCGCTTTTCCCATTTCTTTCGTTTTTTTCAGCCTTTTTCATTGTTCTTCCTTATTTTCCGTGCATTTTTGGTTCGTTTTTAGAGTGAACATTTTTTCCCCCCGACAGTTTTTATACTGATCGGGGGAGGTCAATTTGAGTTTTTTTTCTTAATGGAAAACTTTCGGACGGACCAAATGGATTTGAACTCTGCAAACGGATTTCAGATTACGAGCATGGAAAACGGACTTGACATAAACGCACAAACAGGTGAAGAAAATGAAAAATGGTTGCTTGTTAAAAGAAACAATCAGAAACGAAACATGAAGAAGTCGGAAGGAAAACTGCCGGAGGGAAACGCGAGAGCGGCTTCCGCAGCGACAGCGGGGGAAAGACGGCGAGCAGCGGCTGATTCAGAGGAGATGAGCGCTGGAGCCGGTCCACAGGCAACGAGAGCTGGTGGCCTGAAGAACAGAGCTGAAGACGTGGTTCCGAGAAGACCTGGGCAGCGAGGAGCTACTGGAGAGGCGACGGAGAGTGAGAGAGAATTGGCGGCGGAAAGAGATGCGGCGTCTGGTGGGGAAAGGCAGCTGCAGCAGCGACATGGAGCGGCGAAATCTGCGGGTGGCGACCACAAGTATGACAGAGAACTGACGGTCAGTGTCGAGGTAACTGGGCAGGATGAAGTCCCAGTTCTCGAATTAATGAGATGCATAAGAGCACTGTGTGGAGGTTTAATAGCCTGTAGGGCGACAGGGCCGCAGAAATATGAAATTACCATGTCACACATCAAAGGGAAAGAGAGAATCCTAGATGGTTTCAAAATTGGGGACAACACAGTGCATGTCAAAGATCTGTGTAATGATGAACTCATGGTTTCTTTTTTAAGCTTACCAGCTTACATCAGAGATGAGGAAATTTTACAAAAGCTAGAAGGGTGGGGAGTCTCAGCTGCATCAACTATAAGGAGGAGGATGTGGCCGGGTACGCAAATTGCTGATGGGACGCGGTTTCTCAAAGTAAAGTTTACAGATAAAGTCCAATCTCTGCCTTATTCAGCACGGTTTGACACAGCAATGGGACCGGAATATTTCAGGGTCATACATGATAGGCAGGCTAGGGTGTGTAGGATGTGCCTCCAGCCGGGGCACATCCTAAGGGACTGTCCTGAGTTCTCCTGCCATAAGTGTGGTGTCCAGGGGCATTATGCAAGGGAGTGCAACAGGAAACCTAATAAGATACAGAAATGTGAGGTGTGTTGGAACAAAATTGATGAATGTAATTGTAATTATAGTGATGAGGATATTGTGGTGGAATCTGGATCTGAGGAGCTGTACAGTGAGATGGAAGGTTTAAGTGAGGGAGGAACGGAGGATGAGGAGGAAGATGACGAGGTGGGTAGTGGCGCCGCCAAGCAGGCTGCTGGTGAGGGTTACGCCCCTCAGAGAACCCAGAGCCCTCCTAAAGTGGTGCAGAGCCCAGGCACAAGGCTTGGTTCAAGTCTGAATGACATGAGCACTGACTCAGGCCCACAGCAGAGAGGAAAGGATGGAGGAGGAAACGGGTCCGAAAAGGAGCCGGAGCCTTCTCAACTCCTGGAATCAATGGAGGTGGGGGATACCCCAAGAGAATTGCAGCCGGCGGCAGCCACATCCACCAGGGTACCTACCTTAAATGTGCCCTCCACCTTCCCTCCTCAGAGTAGATCAAACAGTGACTCGGAAATGGACTTTGCCACAATAAAAAATATTCGGAAAAAGCACACCTCAATAAAAGATGCTGCGATGAAGAAAAAACAGAAGAAAGAAGGAGGGAGAGGTAAAAAATCTTGAGGGAAAATTGGCTGTTTAAAGGTTTTTTTGGTCTGACCATGTTTCTGCTGCACTCCCTTAATGTCAATGGACTCCGCACTTATGGCAGGATGACCGCCATTTTACTTAAAAGCAAGTGTGACATTCTCTGCTTACAGGAGACAAGGTGGGAAGGGGATAGCGTGGCGGCAGCAAGCAAAATGTGGGGAGGAGATGTCTTTTTTAGCAACGGCACAAGTAAATCTTGTGGCGTAGCTATTTTAGTAAAAAAGACTATAAGTACCAATAGCAAGTTAATATATCATGACAAGAAAGGTAGAATACTTATTATAGATGTTTGCATAAACAATAGAACATACAGAATTGTTAACATATATGCCAGTAACTGTGAAAAGGAAAGGAAAATGTTTCTAA
The DNA here is from genome assembly GCF_037954235.1 of Aulostomus chinensis. Classification (NCBI taxonomy): domain Eukaryota; kingdom Metazoa; phylum Chordata; class Actinopteri; order Syngnathiformes; family Aulostomidae; genus Aulostomus; species Aulostomus chinensis. The sequence goes on from NC_141323.1 coordinate 27,492,115, forward strand.
ATAGTATAAGCAGATGGATAGATCATAGAACCATAATAATAGGAGATTTCAATATCGCATTAACTAAGGATGATATATCAATTAACAATGTATACAAGAATGACACAAGCAGAACTGAGCTATATAATTTAATGAATATTCACAATTTGACAGATGTATGGAGAATTCACAACCCATTCAAGAAAGAGTACTCCAGAAGACAGGTTGTGCAGGGAAAAATGAAACAAGCCAGAATAGATTTATGTCTAGCGGCCCCTGAAGCAACAAAACAGATCAATAAAATACAATATAATTATAACGCATGGAGTGATCACGCAACAATTGAGTGTTACTTGGGTGCTGCAGGAGGTTTCAGGGGGGGAGGTACCTGGTGCCTCAACTCCAGCCTCCTGGCAGATTCAACTTACGTTAAAAAAATCACAAAACTGCTTGATTATGCAAAAATTGAAATGAAAATAGAAAATAATTTTATAGAAAAGTGGGAAATTCTAAAGCAAAGAATTAAAAGAAGTAGTATAAATTATAGTAAAGAGAAAAAGTGGAGAGAGGAGCTGGAAGAAAATCGACTAAGAAAATTAATCAATCATGAAATAGCATTATTTGATAAAGAACCTAACAGAAACACAGAAAACTATGAATTATATAAAGCAAAACTAGGAAACATAGAAAAAATAAAATGCAGAGGTGCAATGATAAGAAGCAGAGTTAAAAATTTAGTAGAAGGAGAAAAATGCACCGCATATTTTTTGGGGCTCGAAAAGCAAAAACAAAACAAAACTATAATAGAAAAAATCAACGATATAACTGGAAAAGAATATGACGATCAAGAAAATATACTAAGAGTAACTACAGAGTTTTATAAAGAATTATTTGATAATGGATATAGCAATAGCGAAGAGGTAGACAAGTTGTTATCAAATATCCAAACTAGTATTTCAGTGGAGGATAAGGAATGGTCTGATGCACAAATTACTATTAATGAGATAAAGACGGCAATAGATAGCTTAAATAAAAACAAAAGTCCAGGGGTAGATGGTTTAACAGCAGAATTTTATATTTGTTTCAAAGAGCAGATAGCTCCCCTGTTGCTGTCATTGTACCACTCAATGGAACGGGAACAGAGAACATCCAATACATTCACTGCAGGAATAATTTCACTTATCTACAAAAATAAAGGTTCAAAACAGGATATAACAAACTATAGACCAATAAGTTTACTCAATACAGATTACAAGATACTGACCAAAACACTGGCAAACAGGCTTAAACTTACAATAGGAACCATTATTGGTAATACACAGGCATACGGCATACCAGATAGAGACATCATAGATACGATCCTTACAATAAAGGATACCGTCAGGACAATGGCAGCACAGGGGGGGTATCTGCTCGGAATTGATTTGGAGAAAGCATTCGACAGAGTAGAACATCTTTTCTTATATAAAACTTTAAAAAGATTTGGATACGGTGAAGGCTTTATTAGATGGATTAAATTATTATACGATAACGCATACAGTCAAATAAAGATAAATGGACAACTAACAGAAAAGATCAAATTAAAAAGATCGGTAAGGCAAGGATGCCCGCTTTCAGCTCTTTTATACAGTATTGTTGCTGAGCCACTAGCTTTAAGTATAATGAATGATAAGAATATTATAGGTATAAAAACATATAGAGACAAAGTCGTTAAAATAGCACAATTTGCGGATGATATCAATATAATGTTTAAAAATGAAGAAAATTTAAATTATATTATAAAACATCTAGAAAGATATGAAAAAGCATCAGGAGCTAAGGTTAACAGAAATAAGTCAGAAATGATGGAATTCGGTAAAAATAGTTTAAAAAATAATTGGGGTTTTAGCACTAAAGAATACAGGAAAATACTGGGTGTATACATTGGTAAAAATGAAGGGGAAGCCAGGGACTTAGGGTGGAGAGAACTTGTAAAAAAGGTAGAAAATACACTTAATTTATGGAGAAGTAGGGGTTTAAGCCTGAGAGGAAAGGTAATTGTCATCAATGCCTTAATACTGTCAAAAATTAATCATGTTTTGGGGGCCTGTGAGCTACCGCAGTGGGCACTAAATTCGCTCAATGAAGCGATCTCCTCCTTCCTTTGGAGGGGAAAGGGAAATTCGATCGCTCATCGGGTGATAATTGCTAATAAAAGGGAGGGGGGATTAGGACTAATTGACATCAGTGCAAAAAAAGATGCACTCAGGGCCAAATTAGTTAGAAATTTTCTCGATTCGAACAGGCAGTACCCCTGGGAGGACACAATGGCGGGCTACCTGGCTGAGTACGGGGAGGGGGAGAAACTCCCTCTTTATCACCTCCTTCCTGGGAAAAGCCATGGCTCGCTACCGATGTTCTACCAGGAGGTGCTAGAGGCATGGGGCAAATTCCTGCCCCACCTCAGGCCTAAGTGCAGTCAGAAAAGTCATGTGCTGCAGTTACCTTTTCTCGAAAGCACCTTTTTCACACACAATGGTAGGACACTTAAATGCAGGGCACTTCAGCAACATAATATAACAAGGGTCGGTCAAGTGGTGGGGGAAAGGGGTCTGTTCAGTCTCAGGAAAGTCACAACCCAACTCAAAAAAACAGGGACACCGTGCAGAAAGGATTACCTAAATGGACTAGGTAACAAAATCAACAGAAACATAACCTCACTGTGGAGAAACTTAATCATCACGGACAAATCGAGAGCAGACCCCGAACTCCCACCGCTTGAGCTTGTCACACAGTACACAGGGAAAGAGCTGTCACAGGTGAAAACAAAGGACTGGTACACCATAGGGATTAACTCAATTAAACGCACTCCAAAAGCAGAAAAACACTGGGCACAATTATTCAAGGGAATACCGATAGGAAAAATCTGGCAAAACCTTAACATACCTTACATGGACAGCAATACTTTCAAGCTAGAATTCAATATCAGACACAGGAGAATTTTCACAGGAACCAAATTACACCAGATTAATAAGGAAAACTACAGTAGGACATGCCAAATCTGCAATAAAGAACCGGAAGACCAGGAGCATCTATTCATCAACTGCAAGGAATCGGATAAATTCAGGAATTTCATCAGGATGCTACTGCAAGAGCACTGCAATTTCAGTTTGACAGATGAAACACTATGGACATGGACTCTTCTCTTTGGTACAACACTGAAACAAAAGGATCAGAACAGGACTCTCATAAATACCATACTCACTTTTGCAAAAAAATCAATATGGACAACTAGAAACTACGCTCTCTATGAAAAGAAGAAAATAAACATATTTGGGGTTTTTTACACAACACTCTTGACGCACCTACAAATCTTACATGACATGGACAAGGATATTTTTGAAAACACTTTCTGCAGGAAAAACACATTTTTCAACATAGCAAATGGCAAAATTGAAATAAACAAGATTGACAATGGTATGTTTTCTCTTCAAATTCCCAGCTAAGTAGTCTCTTTTTTTTATAAAGCAAAGTATTTTTCAAATTTAATAAAGGGGTGAGCAAATTGGGTGGTTTATGTTTTTGGTGTGTTTAACATTTCATTTTGATAAAATTTCATTTAAAAAAAAAAAAAAAAAAATTGTGTGTGTGACACTTCACGACAGGAATTTGTTCTTTTTAGTCCCATGAGTTTTTTTTGTCTCTCTTTAATTTTTATTTATTTTTTTTTGGAATGACCTGCATTGCTCCAGTGGCTGTAGGCACATAGTGTTGGTTTATTTGTCTAAATTTAACTTAATTAAAAAAAAAAAAAAAAAAAACTCTGATGGTGTTTTCATCAAGTTCGAGGTGTATCAAGGGTGGGGGTTTTTTTTTGGGAAGATTTCTTTCCTGAAGGAATTTATTTTTTATATAATTGTTAAATTTTGTCATGTAAATAAGAATGTACAGTTGGTAAAAATGTATGCTGTATTTTTGATAATAAAAGACAAAAAAAAAAAAAAAAAAAAACACGCCCGATCTCGTCTGATCTCGGAAGCTAAGCAGGCTCGACCCTGGTTATTACTTGGATGGGAGACAGCTTGGGAATACCAGGTGCTGTAAGCTTTTTTGTTTTGGCAGATGCAGTACTTTTCTCTCGATGACATCAACATTCTTTTCGTTGTATTGACAGGACACCTATTTGGCTTGCTGATGGAGAATTGTTGGGTGTAGATTCATTGAAGGAGTTTGGTACTGGACCTGCTCTACCTGTAAAGTGTCATGAGATAAGTTTTGTTTTGATTTGGTGCAATATAAATAAAATTAACTTGACCAGTGTTATTTGTGGTTTTTTGTTAATTGCATGCCACATGAAATTATTATTAGTCACTTTTATCTCACATTTGACCTGCAGCTACAGTCTCGCAGTGGCAAGACAAGAACACTTCTACTTCTAATGATACCAGTTTGTTCAACACTGAACTTCATCCAGTACCATGTTGTCAAACACTGGAACACCAGCACAGCACCTGAACAGGGACTTGAACCCTGGACCCTCAGATTAAAAGTCTGATGCTCTACGGTCTGAGCTACTCAGGCTCTTTCTATAGCATTTAGACAGGAAAAGAAATGCCTGTGAAGGTCAAACTGCTGCTTTCTTGACTTGTTCAATCCTCCATGTTAAAGTCCACCATGCTTTTGATTGGCTCTGATTCTCTGTGGCAAAATCCAACAAGAGGCTCCAAAAATGTCTTGAATGTTATTAGAATGCACAGGACAAGATGGTAGTTTCCTTCATGTCTGCAGTTCCTCCACTGGAAAGTAAAGTCAATGCTGTTCCTCTGCTGAAACCTGGGATCGGACGAGGAACCTTTAGATCTTCAGTCTAACACTCTCCCAACTGAGCTGTTTCAGCTCTGAGTGAAGGCCCTGCCTCTCTCATTTTATAATCTCTTCCACTCTCACTAGAACTTCGAGAGGATTTGAGCTTCTGAAGTCATGACACATTGAACAGTTCTATAGGACCATTTTTGATGAATGTCTGAATCACACAAGCCTTTTTTGTTTGTCTTCTTCCCAGTTGCCTCAACATTGTGTGAGCCAATAATTCCACATCTGTACCAGACACACCTCTTGTTGGTGGGTTTTCTGGATCTTTCTGTTCTAACAGTGTCTTTTATCTTAAATATGCCACTTTCACATGAAAACATCAATAACAGGACAATATCAATACTATTATTGCTGCTGTTGCTGTTGTTGGTTGTGTGTCTGTCTTCCATCCCCCTGTCCCTCTGTCTTTCTCTCTGCTTGTCTTTCACCCTCATCTTGTTCCCATCTTTTTGTCATTCTCTCCCTCCTTTCTCTCTGTCTTTTGTCTTTTCTTCTCTATATTTGTCTTCTGCTGCTCCAGGATCAGCTTCTATCACTCAATGGTCCAGAACCATTCTGAAGCCTGATCATGAATGTGAGCCCAGCTCTTGGAACAGGCCTGCTGCCACCACAACTAAGATCCTGCAGGTCACTAGAAACTCCAATGTCCAGCTGACAAGTGGACTTTCCTCTGATCTGTGGTGGTGCTGAGTTTAGCAAACATCTCCAACAAGAAGATGAAGGAGGCCATCAACTCCTCCAAGCTCAACATCTATACTGGCTTTACTGGGAGATCAGGAGGTCAAAGCAGATCTTCACCCTCCACCTCAGATGGTTTCTACTCACAGAGATGAGGGACCAGTTCAAACCAGCTACCTGGAGCTCCCTTTAGCCATTGTCCCCATCAGCTAACATCTGGATCTGGACCTGCACCGGTGCTGACTTGTGTCTTGAGTCCCCAGAGTTTGTTGAACCAGAGAAGCTTCAACTGGTGACGGTTGTCCAACCAAGCGTGAAGGTGAGCCTGCATTGTCTGATCTGGAGCTAACAGGGGAATTAGCAAGTGCTCTGACTGTTCTAGAGTTGCTGCTGAGTTGAATTTGAATTTATTTGTTGAAATGTTCCAGTTTCTATGAGGTCAGGGAAGATTGGTGTGGATCTAAAGGTCCCTGGTTGGATCCCAGGACATTGTTTTGGCTCATTTGAACATTTTCAAACCCTCGTTGCTCAGATTTTACATGAATTTGATCATGACTTTTGGACAAATGTTTTGTTTATTAATTAAATAATCACTTCAGTTTTGAATTTAGTGAGTCACCCAGACAGTCAGTAGGGACACACGCACACACACACACACACACACACACACACACACACACACACACACACACACACACACACACACACACAGCCTGTCTTTGGTAAAAAAATGGTCTTTCACGTTCACGTTGGAAGATTTCTCTGACTCCATTGTGAATAAAGAGATTCTTCATCTGACACCTGAGTCTTGATCCACTGATTCCTCTGATCCACCTCTTTCTGCTCCAACAAGGCTGACATGGATCAGGTGGGTCCATGTCATCCAATCAGTAGGTTTCTCTTCTCAATTAATTTTCTTCATCCCAGTTTAGATTGATTCTTCTCAGCCTCATGAAGGAGCATCTGATCAGGTGTTTGACTGCTTGTTGGTTGTAATTCCATAGATTTTAATCTCAGATGTTATAGAATTAATAAGAACATCTTAAAGACCTTTGTCCAACACTTGAAACTCACCTGTCTGTCGAGGCCCAACTGGCCTTTTGTAGTGAGGTGGTGGATGCATGTGTATGAAATGAGGCACGTGTTGCTGTGAGGAGCCACTAGAGGGAGACACCTGTCGTTCCTCCCAGCTTACAATGAGGCTTCACAGCTGCATTTGAAGCTGTCCTTTATGAGTCACAACTGTCTTGAGCTCAGGAGCCAAACTCACCGAAAAAATATGCAAGTGGCTCTGGACAAAAGCGTCTGCTCAATGAAATTGTAGGATTGTAGAATTCTATAAATGTAGAATATAATTGTAGAAATGCTCTCTATCACCACCCCCAACGTCTGTGCCAGGGTCTCTGGCCAGTGGTCAATGGCTCCTATCACCTGCCCAGGATGGATCAAGCTTGCTTGTCTTTGTAATTCTGCACTTATTAGAGACCTGGAAACAAAGGAATGCTGAAAAAGAGAAAATAGGACCTCACACAAATGGGCTTGTGACACAATTTTAAAGAATTGTGAAAATGTGAATCTTTTACAAATGTGTGTGTGAATGTGGTTGTTGTGTCCGAGTGGTGAAGGCGATGGACTAGAAATCCATTGGGGTCTCCCTGCTCAGGTTGGAGTCCTGCCAACAACGTTAAAGTGTTGATGTTCTGGAGGAGACAACATCTGATCTTTTTAGATCCACGAGTCAAAGGTTTTCTTTAAAGTGCTGCAGCAGCTGAGGATGAGGGAGAGACAGAATTACAAACCATCTTCCTGAGGACATTTTGAAAAATGATGACATTTTTCCACAGTTATTATTGACTTGGAACACTGCAAAAATATCCCTTCTCCAAAAACCCTCCTCTTCAACTTTGTACCCAAGTTTTCTCCTCATCAGGCACCACAGTGTCCAGGATGTTCAGTCAAAAAGTCATTAGTGATTTTAAAAATGTCCATCAAACACAAAATAAGGCTTCAAATAGGTAAAATCACCATCTGTAGACTGGACCAATATGCTGATGTGATCCTTTGATTAGTTTAGGATCAGTCAGAGATCAAAGACTGAAGCAGGAGATCAATGCTCAGAACCCAGAGATCAAAGACAGAATTCAGACATCAGAGACAGAATTCAGACATCAAACACATACCTGATGGAGGCTCCACCCCCCCACCCCCCAGACAGTTTCCATGTAAGTCGTAAGTTTTATTTTTAAAGCGTCAAATCACAACAAATGTTATCTTCTTTTTATTCTTTTTATTAAAGATTGAAGCTCCATACAAGACAGAGTTTGTAGACAAGAACATCACAGCCTGGGAAGCTTTCACTTCTTTTGATGGACAGCTTTGATTTCAGGTTCTACCTCTGTAAAATTGAAAGTAAAGTAAATGAAGCACCTGTGAAGGTAAAACTGATGATGTCATGACTTGTTCAGTCCTCCAACATTAAAGTCCAACAAGCTTTTGATTGGCTCTGATTCTCTGTGGCAAAATCCAACAAGAGGAAAAAGAAAATCTTGAGGTTGTCTCACTTTCTTTTAAAGAAACTCTGCATAGGACAGTGATAGGATGATTGTTTCCTTGGATGAAAAAGTCTGGTACTCTCATCTTCTTAAACATTTACTTGTTCAATCAGGACAAGAGAATCTGAGCTTGGATGTCATTTTGTAGTAAAAGGTGAATTAAACTTGTAAACATCAGCTGGTGTTCACTCTGATGATGTATCGATGGTCTGTATTCTGCCTTCTGTAGCACGAAGGGGAAGAAGCCTGATTATGTCAGAGTTGTGTTCAGTGGCTCCTGCTGGGTCCATTTCTGACAAATAGGCTCCAAAGAGTTCAGGTGTTTAAAAGCGGTGTTTTGCTGTCAGCAGACGATGTGGCCGAGTGGTTAAGGCGATGGACTGCTAATCCATTGTGCTCTGCACGCATGGGTTCGAATCCCGTTCTCGTCGCAAGTGACTCTGGTTTCTACTCCTAGATTATGGAATTACTGTGAGGCTTTTAACGTACACAGATACCAGTTGAGTCAACTTCCCTTTCACAACCTGACCAAAACAACTCTGACACCCAGAGCTCACATGTGTCAATCACCTCTGTAGAAGGTCCCGCCCCCACAGAGCTATAAATCCTCCCATCAGTGAAGAAAACTGAAGACACCTCTTGGATGAGAGCTGAAGCGTCTTCAAGAAACCTGCAACAGTTCACTTGGTACATTTAAATAATTCTACAATTTCTTTAAGCTTTTGTCCAAAGCCACGTGCATGTATCACATGTATATAATATATATGTGATACTCTTTCATCTACTCATGAACCAAAAATGCAGTCTAATACCAGTAAATTTGTGCAGAAAAATGTCATTTGTGCTCCTTCTTTTATTTATTTGTTTATTTAGTATTTTTTAATGTATTTTCTTTCAATTCACATTTTGTCCATTAACTTCATAATCACTCTTCACAGTCGCCATCTCATCACATGACTAAAGTTTGGGTTCTGTATTGGTGGTAAAATATCCTTCCATGCCCCTCACTAGTTTGCACACAGAAAAGCATATTTTACTGGTTTCAAATCTCTTAGTGTGTTCTCTCACTTAAACCAGCTGTGGCAGCTTTCATTGTGTGATTGATTTTAAAATATAAATATGGAACAGAACCATTGGAATAAGATGTCAGGACATTTGAAGGAATGTCAATCTCCTGTTGAAATGTTGCAGTGTGCAGCTGAGGCTCTCTGGCAGTGGCACAAGGAGCCACAATGGCAGAACCTGGACCCTCCTGGAGGAGAACCACAGGTGAGGGCCTTCTTGGCTCCAGATTGATGGAAATCAAGTGTCTGAGGCTGTTAGCAGCCATTAAGTTGATCTGGTTGGGCACTGGTATTTTTTCTTTCTGCAGCTCAGGAGTGATTCAGGAGAAGAGTTTCAGAACAGTCCAGGTTGGGGACTGGAATTTTAAAATTTCCCCTGGAACCACACAAACTTGGGAGGTAAAACCTCCAATCATAGCCACTCAGATGCAGCAGCAGCAGAAAGAAGCTGTCATCTACCCTGACAGTCAGAGCATCAAGTCAAGAAAACATCAACCATCTTGTAGTTCCAAACCTTCACCTGTCAGATTCAGCTACTTCTTATTGTGGGACTTTAAATTTGAACACAATGGAATTTGGACAAGGAGTTTTCCTTCAAGTCCAAACATCATCGTCCAGCCTCCAACCAGAGGTCCATCAGTTATCATGGGAGCCACATGTGGAGTCTGGATTCTTTTCTAGAATGTGACGGCAATGACAGTCCTGCCAAGTGACATCACTGACATGAATGGATGACTTCAGTCACATGACTGGATGGCTTCAGTCACGTGACAGGATGACTTCAGTCACGTGACTGGATGATTTGAAAATTTTGTTGTGGGCCTCTGGACCTTTTTTAAATCAGTAGTTGACCACAGGTAGCTTAGCTAACTGTTAACTAATTAACTTTCAGTCCAGACAAAGAATGTGGGTTGACAGTTATTCATACAAAGTCTTTGGTTTCAGATGCAGCCTCAACTGAGACTCCTAGTTCAGAGGATGGGTTTGTTTGCTGTCAGGTTGCCACCTTTTAGAAATGAAAATCAGGGACGCCCACCACGGCTCCTGGGGGCCATGACCACCAGGGGCCTGACTCCCATGAGGTGGGTGCCCACAGCAGTGGTGTGTTTTATTTTGTAGGTGTTTTTAGTCAAGGGGTGATCAAGAAAGCATTTCCTCCTACTTAAAGCTTGAAATGCTTTATCACCAATAAACACATTCTTTATTGTTCAACACTGAAATGCACAATTAAGTTTTAAAATACAAACTCAATAAATGGAGAACTTTATGTGACTTAAGTTCATAACACATCAGCAGGTTTCCCTCCCTTCTTTTTCCAAGTCTCCTTCTTGTTCCTCCTTGCAGCTCTGGGGAACTCTTGGTCTCTCAAAGCCCTGTTGGAAAACTCTGAACAGGACTGCTCAAAGTTGAGAGTGATCACTCCTTTGAGCTCCATGGAGCTCCTGTTCCTGCAGTCACTCCATTTCTGCTTTTCATTTTGTGTTTGTATTAAAGTTCTATTGCTGAAAAAAAGAGACGTTTTTTGCCTTTTTCTTGAAGTAAATATATGAGGGTCGAAACTGACCCATAACACCATGGATGTTACAATAGTTAATAATATTAAAATGAATAATAAATCAAACCAATCCATGTCAGAGATGTGTTCTAACACCCCTCAATAATGGTCAGGAAACACAACAACCTTTTGTTTATTTCTATGATTTTCTTGAGGTTCATTTGATCATTTTTTAACTGAAATCGAGGGTTTACTGACTAAAAAAAGGTCCAGAGGCCCACAACAAAATATTCCCATCAATATTTCCATGGATAAGGAAGCCTAACAAGGTAACCGGGAGATGGGAAACAACTTGGATGATAGAAAATTGTTTTTAGTTTATTTTACAGCTGGTTGAAGACGAGGGTCAAAACTGACCCGTTAACATAAGAGATGGGAACAGAAAGCTAACACAAGAGGAAGGTTGAAGCTATGAAAAAGGAGTTTGATAAAAATCTTGAACTGACAGTAGAAATATCCTTTTGTATGTTTACCTTTGTTGACAGAAGTCACTTTAGCTTGGCAGTGAAAAGAATCTCTGCTAGCTTGACAAATAAGTGCACAAACTGGGTTCAAGCTGGACTTTGGACACTGGTATCTGCAACAACTCCCATCAACTCCTAATCTAGCATCTCTGCTGGGTCAAACTATTTTACAGAACATTTGACAGACCTGTGGAGCAGTGAGGACAGACATGAGTTGATCCACATGATCCACTGAAGCGCCATTTTCCCCTGCCACTGAGGTCACCAACATGAACTGGAGTTGGGAATCTTGAACTGAACCTGGTATCACAGTGACACCTACTGCTGCAAAATGGAACAGAAACATTGAACCCAAGTACAGGATTGGAGGGAGACTGATGGTCGCTGTTTGGGTTTTTGAAGAACAAGGAGGGCTTTGGTTCAAGCTGGATTCTCAGAGACTATTTCCCCAACCTCTACATTGGCATCTACACTGTCATCCAGTCAGGTGACTGAAGTCATCCAGTCATGTGACTGAAGTCATCCATTCATGTCAGTGATGTCACTTGGCAGGACTGTCATTGCCATCACATTCTAGAAAAGAACCCAGACTCCACATTTCCTCCTATCTATTATTGTGTCCCACCCTCCTGGTCCTTACTCTGAATTCTCAGAGTTTATATCCAGTTCACTTCTCAAAAATGATTCAGTCATGAGTGTTGATAAATTTCCTTTTCTCCACTGATTATACGTCAAGGTTTGTGTGGGGGGGTGGAGCCTATCCCAGCAGCCTTTGGACAAGAGGCGGGGTTCACCCTGGACATGTCACCAGTCCATCACAGGGCCAACACATACAGGCAGACAACCATTCACACTCACAGACACACCTACAGTCAATTTAGAGTATCAATCAGCCTCGTCCCCTCTTGATGTCTTTGGACTGTGGGAGGAAGCTGGAGTACCAGGGAGAACCCACACAGACACAGGGAGAACATGCAGACTCTGAAACATCCCATGCCCGAGCCGGTACTCTAACCCAGATCCTTCTTGCTGTGAGGCCACAGTGCTGACCACTGCACCATTGTGTCCCCTGAAAATGCCACCAGATCGTTTGGATTTTCTATAAAATCAACTACACATGAACATGAGGCAGTCTTCACAGGGCTGGTGGTGCAATGGATAGCATGACTGACTACTGTCAGAAGATTCTAGGTTCAACTCCTGGCTCGCTCACTTAAAATTTTATACTGAGAAGCTTTCACACCTGAAGTGTGAACCACTGCTAAAAGTCCCTGAAATCCTCCAAGGTTTCCTCCTTGTCTGCTGTAAACATGAACACATGCATGGCTCCTGCTACCTCTCACATGTTAAGCTGGCACTTGACAGTGACAGCAGGAGAACAAAAAATCCCAGTGTGTCATCAACATTTCCTGGAAACTAAATGATAGAAGCTGTTGAATTTCTGTATCAGAACAAGGAGAAAGGAGCCCCAATGAAAGAGTGATGATTCTTTATTTTGATTTTGTTCCTCACTCCTACACAAGAGAGTGAAAGTGTCGGCTGGCTGGGAGCAACTGCCTGCTTCAGAATGGGACGAGCCTCAGGACTTTCCAGTGAGAGCTGCAAAGCTTTCACTTTATCAATGGAATCACTGGGAAAAGAAACTCATCCTGTCAGATGAAGGCCAAAGAGTTTTGCTTCACTGTGTTGAGGGAGGGTTTGTTCAGATGATTCTAGAAGAAGAAATCAAAACATCATCATTTAACATTCAGAAGAAGTGAATGCAGAGTTTCATTGATGGTTTCAGGAATCAGCCTCTGGGTTCGTGGTGCTCCAATCTTCAGACAACTGAAAGTGATGAAACCACCTGTGTTGAGTTGTCTTCCATCATGGAAAACTAAAAGGAAAAACTCACACAATTAAACATTCATTGGTTAACAGTTAGCTAAGCTACCAGTGGTCAAACCTGCAGCTGAGGGAACAAACAAGAGCAGGCTAACATTTGTATTTTAATTTTATGTATGCAAAGAATCAGAAAGACAGTTACAATGACATCATCAATACAAAACCTTGTGTTCACAAAGATGAAGTGAACAATTTCCACAATCAATCCCAAATTTAAGGCCTGAAGTTAGAAAATAATATTAGCTAGCTAGCTAACGTTAGCTAGTTAATGTTAGCAAGCTGACAATATTTAGCACCATCAAATAGTTCAAACAAGGTCAACAGCTGTTATAATGATGGTCACATGATTTAAAAGATTAAAAACAACTCTCTGTATCAATGTGAGATAGAGTTACATAAATGAATAGAACATTACTCACTGACTGAAAATTGAAAAAGCACCAGACTTTGGTCCAGAGCTTGGTTCTAACGTGACTTGACAGCACTTTTTAGGGCCTGAGCCAGAAGGAACTTCTGGCAAAGACTCCATTATTTTTTCCACTTTTTTTAGTTCTTGCAATCAACACTGCCCAGAGTTCATCTGCAGGAAATAAGACTCACACATTTGATGAAGTTTGGTCAGACGGTGCAGACACACTTGACACCCAGAGAGGTGAGCAGGTTTTGGACCAAGTTGAAACTTGTGAAGTATTTGAGACAGAAAATGACAGAAAGCTGTGGCTGTGTTCTGGTTCTGCGTGTTTCAGATTTATTCCCCTCCCAGTAATGTCTTATTTCCAGCTCTGCTCTCCCTCAACTACTGTTTAGTGTCATATTTATTTTGCTGACTACTTCATTGACATGTGGTAAAAATGTCTTGTGTTTCCTGAAATTAACTGAGTGCTGCTCAGTAAAGTAGACATGACTTGAGATTCTATTCCTGCTTGGTCCATTTCAACATTCTTATCCTTCCTAGCATTGGAGATAAAGTATCAGTCAGGGCTGTACTTGATTAGTACTGCAAATAGTACACATCAGTCACTGCCATTACACAGTGGAATGGAAGTTGAAATACTGTTGACCAGCAAGCTGAAAACTGTTGTGATATTTGACAATTCTATTGTTTCTGAATGAAAATCATGTGAAGGAGAATCACTGAGATATCCTAAAAATGGCTGAGGTCTGCTGAGCTGCAGCAGGTCTGAGCTGCTTTTGATGCCCAGATGATGAGGAGGCAGTGAATGTTGGGTTTGGTGGAGCTGAAAAAATGCTGCAGGTGTTGAGAGGTCTGCTGGAGTGCAGGACTTCCTCTCCAGGTCTCAGCTTCTCCCTTTAGTTCCCACAAACACCACAACAGTACTGGAACCCCTGCAGATGGTGGAGGACCATGATGACCCCGATGCACCATCAGGGCATCAAAAACCAGTCATGATGATCAAAAAGGTCCCTCCACTCATCCAGGGTCAACTCTAGAAGAAGCTTCTGGAACAGATGAGCAAACACACTCAACTAGAAATCATGATTTAAACGCAATGTTGATTTTTACAATTTCCTTCAATGTTTTAAAAACCATCAAAGTGGACAGAAGCCCAGATGGTCCAAACCTGTTTCCTGTCTCCTGCCATTGTGGAGAGCCTCTGTTCTGTCCTGCTGCTGTCCAGTTGTCTCTACTGAGCTCCTCTGCTGGTTCCACCTTGAAGAGGGTCTGAGCTAAAATTGAATCTTGGGGAACTTCAACCTTTGATCTCAGAGTTTTGTGTTTGATCTTAGAATTCTTTCTTTGATCTCACCTTAGACAAAGACATGGAAGCTCGATCTGCTGTTGAGGAGGCCCTGATCGTATAGTGGTTAATACTCTGTGTTGTGGCCGCAGCAACCCCGGTTCAACTCCAGGTCACGGCAGCATGAGACAAATTTCTTGTGTGTTTTGATGGACACAAACCAAGCAGAAATTTCCCACAATGCTATAGGGCGGTGTTTGGTCAGTTTCTTCTCAATGCTAATGTCTGCTCGCTTAGTCTGCTACTTTGATGGCTCTGACTACTAAAAGGTCCAGACACCTGGATATGGTGGTTCCTCCCTAAACGTAGATTCTGTCAGCTCATGTTTTGAAATCAACTCACCATGAACACAAGTAGATTTCAATGGACTGCAAATGTGTCTCATTTAATGGTAAACATGTCAAATATAAATTCCATCACCTGAGGAGGTCTGCTGCTGGAATTAAGCTCCAGATATTCACAAGATATTTTATATCTTAAAATAAAGCATTTTTATATTTGATTTATTATTCATTAGCCTGCTTCATGTGGTGTGATTTTATGTGTCCTATATTGAATCGAACTTTGTAAACGATCGTCCCTGAGGATGTTGAATGATGTCAAAAAAGTGTTCTCTCAGCTCTCCTTTCCTCTAAATAGAGGAGTCTCTGCTGAGGTCGTTCCCTCTCAGAGTCCTGACGTCTATTCAGATGCACCGAGAGACTCAGGCAAACAGAAGACAAGGGCAAGTGAAGTAACCTGAAAATGAGAGGGGAGGTTCGACATCAAACTAAAACAGGAAGAAAAGGACACAAATGGGATATCAAAATAAGAGAGACCATGAGACATGACCCCCCAGTTCCTGCTGCTTCCAGCTCTTTATATCGAGCCCCTCGTACAGTGGTTGAGAGAGACCACAAATATTAACGGTGTCCACATAAATGGAGAAGAACACAAGGTGGTGCTAGACGCTGATGATGTTTTAACATATTGAAGTGAGCCCCCTAACACAGGACCTGCATTAATAAAACTCTTTGAAACACTGGGAAGCTCTGCTGGATATAAATTCTCCATTCTAAAACACAGGTTCTGACCTTTAATCACTCACCTCCAGAACACATGGAGGAAAACCTCCAACTGGATTGGGGCCAGAACTCCTTGAAGATGATAGAAGAAGATGGAACTCCATTTCCTTTCTGAGTCTGAGTCACAGGATCGATAGAGTAAAAATAAATGTCCGACCACAAGATCTCTTTCTAGTTCCAGGACCAACTGGAGAAATTGCCATCAAAACCGTTTCTGAATTGAACAAAATGCTTTCCAGATTTATCTTGCAGGGGAAGAAACCCAGGCTCAAATTTAAACCACACCATGAATGAGCCCCAGTTCCTGCTCTACTGGCCCATCAAAATCTGGAAAAAATGTTTCCGTAATGTCCAAATCTCAATGACTAATTTGGAATGTTAACAGGAGAATATCACTACAAGTCATTTAATGATGTGCTTTTAATCCTGGGTTCAAGCCTCATGAAATGAACCACAGATTTAAATCCTGGATTCAAAGAGTGTAACAACTTTCTATTCACTTGTGGAAAATGGAAATGTAAAAGATTTGAAAGCCTGAGAAGAGAATATCACTGAGAAAGTCGGACTTTTTAGAATCCTCTTAGGTGAGCAATCATTTTTGAACACGACATCAGAAATGAAACAGACTTTAATGATCCAATGCTGAAAATATTTTTGGCTGCCCATCAAGAAACAAGAAAAACCTCATATCGTATGTTGTTTTCCGTTTGACCTGATTCTTGGTTGTCAACTAACTGGCTCATTGGCTTTCTTGATGGAACAACAAAAGCAAAAGTTGAAGACTTTGAATATCCAGGCCTCTGGCGTGATTCTCAGCTGTCATTTAAATTTCACATGAACTCAGTGTCCAAGCAAATATCTGGTGGGCTAAAATTACTTTTGTTGTTGACTTTTTCCACAAGAAGTCTGGAAAAGTATTATCACACAGTTCATGTTCCCAATACTGGACTACACTGGTGGTTTCTATGGGAACACTGGTGACGGCCCCAGGCCTGGGTCCTATGCAGCATGGTGTGTTCAACCTCCTGTTGGTGGGTGTTTTTGTGTCTTTGCAGGTCTGGTCATCAGGCTGACTGGGAGCACCAGGCCAGTGTTCCCAGTTAGGCCTGTTTAACCCTGCCTTCCCAGACATTTGTCTCCCTTCTGCGCTCAGCCGGCGTGATGTTGTCCTTTTGTTTTTCCTTGTTTTCCACCAACAACATGCAGCACACACTGACATCACATCACACACTCACCTCCACTGCTGACACTGACTTCCACACCTCACATGGTTGATTATTTACTTTAATAAATGGTGATTTGCTGCTACCAGGTTTTGCTGCACCTCTGAGCCGGTCCTAACACATTCAGACATCAATCTTTGTCCTCTCAATGTCTGATATAATAGTCTTTGTAGATTTGTGCTCAGGTGCTTGGATTGAACCCATCATTATTTAATGTAGGAGTCCCAAAGGCAACTCCATTGGTCAGTATTTATTTTCAAATGTGTCTACTTGAATTTCCCTTCATACTTGAAACAACTTTCAATTCCTTTCAGCTCACAATGCAACCTAGAGTGTAGAGATCATTTGTTTATATGTCTGCCTAGAATCAGCAAAGAAACTGGTCATCGCACATTCATATTTTCCTAAAGTCAATTTTATCATTTGGAAACCATCTTGAGGACATTTGGAGAAAGTTCAATCATTCAGCTGCAGTTACAGTGACTTACAACACTGCAAAAAGAAAAAATCACCCCTCCACAAACACTCTTGTCTAACTTTTGTGCCCAGATTTTCTCCTGATGAGGCACCAAATCAAGTCAAGTCATTTTTATTTGTATGGAACCAAATCACAACAAAAGTTCTCTCATGACTCTTTACTAGTAGAGCAGGTCCAGCACCAAACTCCTTCAATGAATCTACACCCAACAATTCTCCATCAGCAAGCACATCCTGCAACAGTGGTGATGAAAACCTTCCTTTTAACAGGCAGGAATGTCGAGCAGATCCAGGATCAGTGGGGACGGCCTTCTGCTTTGTCCGGTTGTATTTAAAGCTCCATCAGATTGGAACAACCTTTCCTCCTCACTTCGGTCTCTCACTTCCTTTCTCATCTTCAAATCATCAAGCATTTTCAAACATCTGCTCTTGTTTCTGATGCACCTCACCTTTTCTCTCCAGGATTCACTCTGTACTTGTTCTTGTTTGTTCTCTGTACTGTACATATGTGGATATTTGTGTATGAATATGCATTGTGTACTTTAATGGTGCATGGAAGCAGAATTTATTTAGATGGGTGTTGAAATGTATGAGTATGTGAAGACTTTATTTTGCAATGGGATCTCTGATCATACTTTGTATAATGCTGGATGGTGGCTTTGGGGAACATTGTTGACAGCATTCATCACTGGAGCCTACTTTGATTGCCAGTCAGGTGTTATTCAGGATGGAATATTGGCAGGACAAGTTGCTCCACATTCACTTTCAGCCGAGCCAGGAGTTGAACCTGGAATCTTCTGATCCGAAGTCAGACGCGTTGTCCATTGTACCACCAGCCCTACAGAGTGGAGGGGTTTTATAAAAAAAGAGTCTACACATTCAGATGTATGACAGAAAATGTAAATGATATGGTGGCATTTTCTGTTTTTTTTGCTGTCTGATTTTCTAAATATAACATTTATGATATATATATTTATTATAAATATTTGTAAGAAGAAAATAAGAAAGACAACCTGCATCATCACAGTCATGAAGACCTCAACACGGTTAAAGAGAAAGTCTCAGGGTGGATTCTTGTGTTTTGCAGCATCCTTGATGTGTCTGCATAGAATGCATTGGTGTTGTGGACCCACATCCACCAAGAGTGGAACCAAGAAAAGCAAGTGGAGAATGTTTCTGGCGGAGCTGGGAAATTCCCTGGTCAAGCCACACATTGAGGGAAGGGAACGGATGCCCCCGAGACCCAGACGCTGCAGCCTTGCTCAGACAGCTGCAGAGCTCACCCAGCACTCCGTCCATGCCATCAGCAACACAGAGAGCAACCACGCCAGCATCCTCCTCAGCAGCCCTGCCTCAACACCAACCAGAACAGCCACAGCCACAACCCACCAGATTCCAGAAGAAAGAGGAGTCAGGTCTGCCCAAGCAGTCAGGACAGCAGGACAAACGGATTGTGGTTCAACTGCAAACACACACACACACACACACACACACACACACACACACACACACACATGCATGTTTTTGCACCAAGAGACTTTTCCTCTTTTTGTTTTTTACTGGTTTTGAACCAGTAGTTGGTTTCTGTTGGTTTGATTTGCTTGACTGGTTGTTGTTTGTTTGACCTTTCAAATCCATATTTTGGGTTCTGGCTTGTTCTGCTTTTCATTTTGTGTTTGTATTAAAGTTCTGTTGCTGAAAAAAAGACTTTTTTGTCTTTTTCTTGAAGTAAATATGTGAGGGTGGAAACTGACCCATAACACCATGGATGGCACAATAGTTAATAATATTGAAATGAATAATAAATCAAACCAATCCATGTCAGAGATGTGTTCTAACACCCCTCAGTAATGGTCAGGAAACACAACAACCTTTTGTTTATTTCTATGATTTTCTTGAGGTTCATTTGATCATTTTTTAACTGAAATCGAGGGTTTACTGACTAAAAAAAGGTCCAGAGGCCCACAACAAAATATTCAAATCAATATTTCCATGGATAAGGAAGCCTAAGAAGGTAACCAAGAGATGGGAAACAACTTGGATGATAGAAAATTGTTTTTAGTTTATTTTAAAGCTGATTGAAGACGTGGGTCAAAACCGACCTGTTAACATCAGAGATGGGAACAGAAAGCTAACACAAGAGGAAGGTTGAAGCTATGAAAAAGGAGTTTGATAAAAATCTTGAACTGACAGTAGAAATATCCTTTTGTATGTTTACCTTTGTTGACAGAAGTCACTTTAGCTTGGCAGTGAAAAGAATCTCTGCTAGCTTGACAAATAAGTGGCACAAACTGGGTTCAAGCTGGACTTTGGACACTGGTATCTGCAACAACTCCCATCAACTCCTAATTTGTGTGTACAAAAAAATCATTGAGGAATCAAGGTGAGATCAAAGAAAGAATTCTAAGATCACCCAGGGACGATGAACAGGCTCTACTGGTGCTTAGGACTCTGTTGATCAGCTGCTGAGTTGCTACTTGATGTCAACATTGGTCTGTTTCATCCTGAGTAGTTTGATCATAGCAGAGTCGTTGCATCAATGAGCTGAATGTGGACGGACAGATTGACCCTCCACAGCAGACGCATGTGACAGATCTCTTGATGAGACTCCTCAGTCTTCAATTTAGTCGTCGTGTGTCATGCAGTGTTGAGGAGGCCGGCTGGCTGTGGGTAAAGTGGGGCGCAGAGTTTGTGGAGTCGGCTCTGGACTGAAGGGGGTCACTGATTTGTTCTCAGATGCTATAGCTCAGGTTAGTGAGGTGGTGGAGAAATGAGTGAGAACTCTGCCAGCTGGAGCCTCTTGGGTCCCGGGAGGCTTCACTCCTGGAGGTGGAAATGATGAGGAGTTTTAAAATCTGCTCCTCTTTCACGCTGACTTGTTTTCTTGGGTTCCCTCTTTTATTCATGTGTGATTTAAATCTCAGCTCTCTAAACCTGAATGGAGCCAGAACCCATTTTAAAAGAGCTGCTCTTTTTAAACTCCTGGAGATCTAGAGGATCCCTGCCATGTTTGTCCAGGAGACCCACAGCACAACAGTCAGTGAATGGGGATGCAGGCAGGCTTTTAATGGAGGTCATTTGAAGTCCCAAGTCCAGTTGGAGCAGAGGGTGGAGTTTGATTCTCCAGGAGTTTTTTGTTGTTGTTTTTTCACCGGTTTCTTTTGGTTTGGAGGAAATCGTTCCAGGTGTTTGAAAGAAGGTGAGAGCAACTTTGGAAAATCGAAGCGAAGTAAAATCTGGTCAACTGGACGTAAGTTTTAAACTACGGTATGTAAACTTACGTCCAGTTGACCAGGTTTTACTTCGCTTCGATCTACGATGACCTGGATGAATGAGAACCTACACAGAAAACTTTGGAAAATGTTCAACTGGTGTTTTTAAATGTCTTTGCACCAACAAATGGTGGACAGGACAGCTTTTGAAACATTTTAATGCCACTGTTCAACACTGAATCTGCTGGTTTCCTGTTTTTAGGAGCTGATGGGAGCTGCACAGAGAAGCTCTTTTAGACAGGAACCATTCAGAGCTCCATCCTGCTTCTTCCAGCAGGATCCACAGATCCACCAACACACCAGCTGTTTGATGTGTGGAGGCTTTTTACCAGGATTCCTAGACAGCACAGCTGGACTCACTCAACAGCTAACTTGTTAGCACCGACGAGACAGGAGCGCTTCTATGGTTTTACTCAGTGGTTCAATATTTTTAAAAGATGTCCCATTCAGCCTGTGGGTTTTAGTGATCACTCTTCAGTCTCCTGTTCCGTTTTATTAAAATATTCATTGAAAAGCTCCTGAGAGAGAGAGAGAGAGAGAGAGAGAGAGAGAGAGAAAGAGAGAGAGGGGGAGAGAGAGAGGGAGGGAGAGAGGATCAAACTGATCTCAAACTTGACTTCAAAATTCTCTGATTATAATAATTTGTACTCCTTGATAGATTCATCACTACAGGGTCATAGAGGGTCCATTACTATTGCAGTATATTAAAGAATATAAGAACGAGGTTTCCATCCATGGAAATATAATATTTCATGTATTGCAGTATATTTTCAAAGATATAACACTTTAATGTGAGACTTTAATGTCTGTCTTTGGTTTCTAAACTCTGACTCTCCTGTTATTGGTGCTGACTGAATTCTACCACCTGACAGACTGGGAAGGCTCATATTTGTGATGGATCCATCAACACATGAAGATCTTGTTTCAATGTTATAACATTAAGCTCATCTTAGTAAAACAATGAAGTTACCTGAACTAAATTCTTGAAAAAAATGACTGTCACTGACTTAAATAAATCAAATCTACTTCAAAGTTCCTTCTGTTGTCTTAAGTCGGCCATTTTAAGTGTACTTGTAGTTCCAGAGCATTCCAAGTGGAGATGATATGAATCCATTTTGTTAGATGAACTCAGTTCCTCTGCTTTGATGTTGGTGGACTGAGTGGAGTTTGCCTGAACCTGCTTGAACCTGTTTGCTCCTGCTCAGTCCCTCACTCAAGCCTCACTCAGCCTCAGCAGCACCGCTCCACTGAGGACTGATTCAGGTTCCTAGCAACCAAATACAGAGGAGAGCTGAACCTTCTTGCTGTGAGGCCACAGTGCTGACCACTGCACCATTGTGTCCCCTGAAAATGCCACCACGTTGTTGGGATTTTCTGTAAAACCAAGCACACATGAACATAGCAGCTTCTTCACAGGGCTGGTGGCGCAATGGATAACGCGTCTGACTACGGATCAGAAGATTCTAGGTTCAACTCCTGGCCAGCTCGCTTTAAACTTTATACTGAGAAAATGAAGTGAGAACCACTGCTAAAAGTCACTGACATCCTCCAAGGTTTCCTCCTTGTCTGCTGTAAACATGAACACATGCATGGATCCTGCTACCTCTCACATGTTAAGCTGGCACTTGACAGTGACAGCAGGAGAACAAAAAATCCCAGAGTGTCATCAACATTTCCTGGAAACTAAATGACAGAAGCTGTTGAATTTCTGTGTCAGAACAAGGAGAAAGGAGCCCCAATGAAAGTGGTGTGTGTGTGAATGAGAGGACATTGTTCAGTCCACAGACCTGAGCATCGCTGCTCTGACTACCACGTTACCTCCTGGTTATGAGTGTGAAGTCAATGGTGAGGTAGTCATTTGTTCCTTGTGTTTTATTCCAGAGGCCTGGTAGTTAAACGCTGAATTAAATAATTTTAATTCTTAACTTGAATTTTCATGCTGTTTTGCTGGAAATGTTTGACAACTTCTTGCATGTTGGTGCCCCATCACACAAAAAAGGTGCAGTTGTACTCTTTTCACCTCTGACCCACAAACATTCCACCAGTGAACGTCCAGAAATTGAAGCATAAACAGTTCAGCAACAACAAATTCTTCAAATCATCCTCTGAACCGAGAGCCACAGGCTCCTCCCAACATATGCAACACTGCCATTGAACTCTGCTTCAGTGTAACGGTGGTCGAAGGGTCAACATTGAACCTGTTGTATGACTTGAAAATTGTATCAGAGATCTGTGAGCAGGGCTAAATATATGAAAGTGTTGTCATTAACAGGTTGTGCATTTCTGTAGGTCCAAACATATCCTGGAGTCCACCAATGCCAGTTGTGACCTTGTGGGCTCCGGCTCCAGCGCTGTCAGTGAAAAATGACTGACAATCCATTGTCTCCTGGTGAGTCCTGCTGTGTTGGTAGGATGCATCAAATCACTGTGGGAACAAGAGACACAGTGACTGAACTGTAGCCCATCCATCCATCATCCATCCATCCATTCATCCATCCATCCATTCATTTTCTTCCACTTATCCTGTTAAGGGTTGTGGGGTGGGGGGACCTGTCTCCCCAGCTTTCAGCGTGAAGTGGGTTCACCCTGGAGGGGTCCCCAGTCCATTGCAGGGCCAACACATAAAGACAGACAACCATTCACACTCACAGTCACACCTAGAGTCAGTTTAGAGTATCAATCAGCCTCGTCCTCATTCTCATGTCTTTCCCACTGAAAAACTTTCACACCTGAAGTGTGAAGCATCGATAAAAGTTAATTTGACAGCACAACAGAAAATCCTAGTATATCACTGACATATTCTGTAAAAGAAATGATAGAAGCTGTTGAATTTTTAGAATGAGAAAAAATGTCCCCCAATGAAAGAGTGATGATTCTTTATTTTGATTTTGTTCTTCACTCCTACACAAGAGAGGGAAAGTGTCGGCTGGCTAGGAGCAACTGCCTGCTTCAGAATGGGAGGAGCCTCAGGACTTTCCAGTGAGAGCTGCAAACTTCCACCAGCGCCCACTGCCAGCACATCTTCATGATGGAGCTGAGAAGAACACAACAACACAAGAGCACTGGAGAGGAGCACAACACTTCTTTGCTTCCTTGCCACTCTCATATCTGTCTGTACCATGTGGAGCTGGGGGGAGGAGCTTCACGTTTTTTTTCTTGTTTTTTTTTCCAAAAGGGAATGACATGACTTACTCTGTATATTAGTATATGAACTACTGAGAATGTTCATCCCCAGTTTTAAGTTAGAATTAAATGTTAAGTAGAAAAATCTTCCCTCTTCAATCCTGTCACTCAGTGTTGTAAACTGTTTCAAACAAATTCTACTGTTCAACAGTTCAAGTGTTTCTAATGAAGCTGAATGTGCTCTCTTATACTTTCCTCAATTGTGTTTCTTTCATGTCCTCCTGAGATCAAAGACAGAATTCTAGGTACTGTCAAAGCCCTGATGACATCATCAGGAATTCTGACGTTGATCTGGAAACTCTTGCTTTAATCTGAATTTGATCTGACTGAAGTTTTAGTTTAGGTTGCATGAGACTGATGCCCCCCCCCCCCCCGTGACCCTTAAAGGATAAGAATAGAAAGTGGATGGAGGGATGGACTTAACACTGAAATCAGCTGATCTGATCCACATTCTAATTGTTCCTTTCCCTCTTTAGGAGTCAATGAGAATAGTAGTGTATATAATAATGTATATACAACCTTGGAGTATCTTTCCAAAGCTTTTAGTATTTCATCTTGTTTCTACTTGTAGTTTTATTGTCTGGATCTTTTCTTTTTATATCCTGCTGACTGCTCTTTGCTTTTGGAGCTTCCTTCAACAACTACCAAGCCTCCTGGGTACTGTAGGAAACATGGTCAAGTTCTTCTTACTTTTGCAGTCAAGTCCTGCTCACATTGGTCTGTCTTCATTTTGACTCCTCCCACTGCCACAATGACCAGCCTTTATACACTTGGTGACTGGGGCCCTGGTTGCTGCAGGCCTCAACACCAGCCTGTGGTTGTGAGCAGGGCAGAACAGAACTGACAGTATCTCACATGCAGGACCTGGGTCAGTGCCTGGTGCCAGCTGGGGCACCGCTTTAACCTGGACCCCCTGGAAGATCTTCTCCAGGAAGTCGCCTTTTTGGTTCCATCAAGGCCTGTGAGGATGGTGAAGAGTGATCCACCACCAGGCAGCACAGTCAGCAGCAGCCATTTTGTTCCACTAGACTCATGTATGATAGTGAAAGACTGGTGAGTACTTGCTAACTAACACTTCCTGTTTTTATTGCTATTCTTCCATGAATGTGCTCATGTTGGCTTGTCCCCAACCACAGTTTCAAAGCCATGATGACACCTTTCATTAACAATCAGACTTATTTTTTCTCTATTTGGACAAATAAGGTTTCAACTGACACGGCTGGCCAACGTCCTGGAGTTAATTCAGCCTGTAGTACCAGGTGCTGGTTCCTTCTTTTACTAGGCAGGAACAGGCAGCAGATCCAAGATCAGTAGGCGAAGATGTCTGCTTTGACTGGTAGGAGGAAAGAGAGCAGGAGAGCTGGTCAGAGACAAAGACAGACAATGAAGAAGGAGTGCTGTATTCTGCTAGCACATGCTAGTCACAGTCAGAGATAATGAGTCTCAGCAGGTAAAGATTCATCACTGATTTCAGAAGATAATTGGACGTTCACTGGAAGACTATGAATGTTTGTGGGTCAGAGCTGAAAAGAGTACAAGTTCACCTGTTGTGTGTGATGGGGCACCAACATGCAAGAAGTTGTCAAACATTTTGAGCGAAAAAGCGTGAATCTTCAAGTAAAGAATTAAAATTATTTAAGTAACAATGAGGTCTCTGTAATAAAACAAAAGGGACAATGACTACCTCACCATTTCCACCCCTCTTTAACAGATTCACATTTCAAAACAATCAGGTTTATTTTGTTCCCTTCTTTTAGCAGAGGATGGTTTTGATCCATCAACCTCTGGGTTCTGAGCCCAGCACGCTTCCTCTGTAAATCCATATTTTGGGTTCTGGCTTGTTCTGCTTTTCATTTTGTGTTTGTATTAAAGTTCTATTGCTGAAAAAAGTTTTTTTTGCCTTTTTAAACACACACACACACACACACTTCCAGTGACTAATCCATATTTTCATCACTTAAACCACCACTGGAGTATTGAAAGAGATTCCACATGTTGGTCAACCAGAGAAGCTTCACCTGGTGACGCTCATCCAACCATGCATGAAGGTCAAGCTGCATTATCTGCTGTGCTCATTAGCAGGGGAATTAGCTGAAATGGTCAGTATCAGTAACAGGGTGACACTTTATCACAGCAGTGGACAAACATCAGCATTCATCACACAGCAGCTCCTCTGATCAACAGAACAAGCTGAAGTATTCTGGAGAATGAGGGCATGGATCCCTCTACCTCTCACATGCTAAGCTAGCACTCTACCATTGGAGCCAATTCCCCTGCTAATGAGCACTGCAAATAATGCAGCTTGACCTTCAGATTTGAGGGAAGAAAACCTTGAAACATTCATTCATCTTCTTCCACTTATTCCTGTTCAGAGTCTCGGGGGGCTGGAGCCTATCCCAGTGTCTACGGGCAAAAGGCAGCGTTCACCCTGGACCAGTCACCAGTCCATCACAGGGCCAACATACAGGGACAAACAACCATTAACACTCACATTCATACCTACAGTCAATTTAGAGAATCCAATCAGCCTTTTCCCCAAATTGCACGTCTTTAGACTGTGGGAGGAAGCCGGAGTACCAGAGAGAACCCACACAGGCACGGGGAGAACTTGCAGACTCTACACAAGAAGATACTGCGCCCGAGCCGGTACTCGAACCCAGAACTTTCTCGCTGTGAGGCCACAGTGCTAACCACTGCACCATCCTGCAGCCCCCTTGAAACATGATGATGTTATTATTTATGTCTTTAATGCACCCAAACCTTTATTTTTCAGGGGTTTTGAGTGGTTCTGGGTCATGAATCAAAATTTGAATTGGACAAAAATTTCATGCAGGGTCACTGGGGCCACACGTTTCATGTTCTCAACAGATTGAAACTGTAGAGTGTGTGACATGTGGTGTGTTTGTCAAGTTCATCAAGGACAGTAAACATGAGCAGGTCTAGATTCACCTCCATCTTTGGAGGTTGTTGAATTTCCTCCTGAGGACCGTCAGGCTGTTTCCTTACTTTGCTGTGACACAACAGCAGACAGCAACAAGGACTGCTGTAGTGCACTTGGTAAAATCACCATCTGTAGACTGGACCAATATGCTGATGTGATCCTTTGATTAGTTTCGGATCAGTCAGAGATCAAAGACTGAAGCAGGAGATCAATGCTCAGAATTCAGAGATCAAAGACTCCTGGAGCGTTGCCCTCTCTTGTCTTTGGGCCTGGATGTTAATGAATGTTTCACACATTTCTTTTGAAGAAAAAACTTGCATGACATTTCAAGGAGTTTTTCCTGCCAATACAGGACAACACCCACTCACAAACCAGTGCTGGACAAGTTCCTTCAAAGCTGTAATGCCTTATTTCTTACTTGTTACTGTCATTTTAAAATAATTGGTTCCATTACGATTGTGTCTGCCAGCGCTTGGTGACTGTACAGGAGGTCTGTGGACCGCAGGGCCACAACAAGCCCATTTCCTCAACTCTCCATTTAGTACAGAGGTCCCCAAGTACGGACCAGTGAGGATAAATGTGATCGTGGAGAAGTCCGTTTGTTCTTCAACTGGTCCAACTTGATGGTGAGATCTGTGACGCCATCTTGTGATAGTGGATTCATTCATCTGCTATTTCAACACATTCAAGTTCATTATCCCTACATGTCAAAATACATTTGGTGTGGAGTTTTACTTTCTGGCCTCAATCATAATGTGTGCATTTATTCTTCATGAACATTTCTCAGCTTTGTAAGTTTATGACATTTTGTCTTCCTCTGTTTTCTATTCCATTGTTGTTGATGATTCTATTGCAGGTTTGAGTTCCCTGTTGACTGAAGCAGAAACAGGAACAAAAAGCTGGGGGTGGTCAGAGCTCCAAGTTGGGACGCTGATATTAAAGTAGGAGATGAACACATCCAGGTTAGCCATCACTCTCAGAACCTGCTACTTTACCTCTTCAGAATGTAGCAGCATAGCATAGCTTCATCTCACCAGTTAGTGGCCCACTTTGATGTCTGGGATATGAGGTTAAAGGTTCTTTACAGCTCTGAATGAAGGGTTTATAAAGTGTTAACAATGCCATAAATAACACAAGCATTCAGTAATCCTTGATAAAAGGAGACTCACCATCAAGTTGGACCAGTTGAAGAACAAAAGGACTTCGACACGATCACATTTATCCTCACTGGTCCATACTTGGGGACCTCTGTACTCAATGGAGAGTTGAGGAAATGGGCTTGTTGTGGCCCTGCGGTCCCCAGACCTCCTGTACAGTCACCAAGCGCTGGCAGACACTATCGTAATGGAATTATTTTAAAATGACAGTAACAAGTAAGAAATAAGGCATTACAGCTTTGAAGGAACTTGTCCAGCACTGGTTTGTGAGTGGGTGTTGTCCTGTATTGGCAGGAAAAACTCCTTGAAATGTTTTTTCTTGAAAAGAAATGTGTTCTTCTCATGTTGAGCTGTGGACATCAGCTGACTGCTTTTCTTGCCACTGCCTTGCTGGCAGGAAAAGCCTGAGCAGAAATGAAGGTTGAGTTCAAGGCAGTAGATTTCACTCCATAGTTTAGGCCTTCATCCAGCAAGGAACCATAAATGATGATGTCAGCACTCCTCCAGCACTGCGATGCAGCTTAGAGAGGTCGGAGAACCACATGACTTCTCTCACTGGTTATTGATGTTTATCTGTGTCTATATATAATTTATGTCATGTATATATTTGTATATTAATATGTTATTCATGTTACATAAAACATGTTAAACACGGAACGGCGTGGACACAAATGAGCTGGTTCAGAGACACGAGGCAAAAAAAGCTGGATGAACTCTTCTTCATTCCAAAAATGACTTCACCCTTGAACACTGACGTCAGGTCATTTTATAGGGTCCTCCATTTTTTCATTTATGTGACGTTGCATATTGGGAAATAATTATAAAAAAAATAATATATTTTGATGAAAACTATATTTGATCAGGAAAACTACATTGGGTCAAATAAATCCATCGTTCGTGACGGTGTTACTAATTTTAACTTTAGTGCTCTGGTGCTGATTGCCTCATTAAGATCTTCATGAAGAAATAAACTGAGACTTGTAAAAATGTTTTTTTTTTTTTTTTACAGAGTTGGCAGTTGTCTGAGCATTGAATCTTTCTTTGTGTTGAGAACAAACCCTCAAAGCCTTCATGTTTCAGTTTGCTTCACAGCTAACAGACAAACACCTCTTAGCCTGGTTCTGGTAGTCCAGGTTTAAACACCAACACAAGGATTTTATGCTGATTTCTTCACATGCAGCTGAAATCTAGACTTCAAGTGTTCATGTGAGGTTACAGCTTCACGCCTATTTAGTTTTCAACAAATATTAAGTCACTTTTATGCATTGAGCTCACGAACGAACTTTAGTCTCAGTAGCTGAATCTGTTAGGGGGAAGGCAGTGTGGACCGGCAGGAGCCTCCTACAAAATGCAATGGAGAGAAGAAGAAATCCTGAGGAGTCGCTATGAGATTGAAGTGTTAAAGACGTGGCTCCTTTGGTGGTGATAGGATTTGAGCTATTGACTCTATTTTTAGTTTATTTCAATGTTATTGCAAACATCAGCTGCTCACTTATCAGCTAGCAAGTAAACAACAGTATTGTTCAGTGTGCTAGCTGAAGTAGACCGAGCGGTCAGTTGAGTCTTTATTTCCATGTGTGCTCATGGTAGCAGGGGTTTAGATTTCTAAATGTAACCCTTTTACCACCGGCTCCAATATTAAAACCCACCTTAGGCTTACAGGGAACACTTTAACTCATTTCAAATATCTTGTATGGTAAAAGTCCCATCTGGAATAATTAATATCAATCTAGGGCAATGTATGATTCTCACTCTTAAATATTCAAATGGAGGCTATGGGGAGTACACTTGACCTTTAAACTCTGCTGTAAAGCTTCAGTGACAACACACAAATTCAATGAAACAACACAAGATTTCAGTTTAGAAAATGGATTAAAGGCTTGCAGAAAAACACATTCAAACCTTGAATAAACAAGACTATAGAAAATAATAAAGAAGAACCCCGGGGTATATTGTTTTTGTCTCTCTTTCAACTGTCTAATTTTATTTCGAGTGCACTCTTGTTTACTTTCGTTGGCGCGCTTTAGTTGGAGCTCATGATGGAAACCTTTACCAGATCCCCCCGTGTGTCGGTGAAGTCAACAATACCGGACCGCAGCCGATGAATCCCTCGCTCGTTGTGGCAGCAACCGTCCCGCTCGCAGCAGCCCGCAGCAACAGACCTCCGTGACTCGGCAGCAGCGGCACATCCTCCGGCTCCGTCGGCAACCACGACCCGTCCTCCGACTCCGTCGGCAGCAGTGACGCGTCCTCCGTTAACGACTCTCTCCCGAGGCGACTATCCGAAGCTCCTGTCCCGTCCGTGCAGCGGCGTCTCCCTTCAGCGTGGACAGCGTTAGCCTAGCTCCCGCTAGCTTCTGTAACTGGACTTGCCTGGTGCTCAAAACACAATCGGTGGCGGAGAATCCGACTCACGCACTCCGATCACGTCGGTCAATTACAGTTCACAGTCCGTTACCGATAAAAACTCCTCTCCGACGACACACAGTCTCCAAACTCCGATAACGTTACGCCATTCACACGATGCTCCTTCTTCCTCGAGCGCGTTTCTCCCGGAAGTGTAAACACTAAAGGTCATGAACTCACGCACGTAACCTAACGTAATAGAATTACTTTAACATTTTTGAAAGACATTCACACCCCATGAAATGATGTTTTTTTGAAAGTTACTAATTTTAAACAAGTATTTACATTTTAATATCTTCTTCATAATACTAATTTATGTAAATTTTAGTATAACCATGAACTGGCATTTTATTCTTACCTTATTCCTATGAAAATCATGAAATAAATACCACTGATTTATCAGAGTATTACATAAACCTAGGATTAAATTAAAGCTGCAGTCAGCGTTATTTGGGCCTGAGCCTCCTCCCGCCCACCGCAGCCGAGTAGCAGGGGTTGTCCTGAATCCAGTGATGAATTTTATGAAAGCGGTGGGACTTGTAAATTTACAGCAATTGCTTGCAGTGTACTACAAGATTTCAATAGTATCACCGTTTATAAAAATACAGTACTTTGCCGTTAGTTCTAATAGGAATCTGTCAAATTACACCCCATGACTGTTTAACAGAACTATGCTGTAATGCTAAAATACAGTACTTCACTGTAAATAAATCAAGAGTATCATGCAGTATCTTTGCCTTATGGACGCAAGGAGAATCTCCTGAGCTGCACATGTGAGGCCAGAGCCTTGGTTTTCGTCATCCATCTCAATCACAGTCATTTGGTGAGTAGCGATTGCATTTATTGTAGACACTGGCGCAAAGTCTGTAGGCCAGTGGAGGCTAAGTGAAGTTTCCAGTTTGTGTGGCGACACACACGAGAGGGGGGTGCACTTATTAAAATATAATAGTGACCAAAGCCGGACAACGCCACCTCGGGAATTTCGCCCAAGGAAATAGTTAACGTACCGACCAAAAGGCACTCACAGGTTCATTTACTAATTGGCAGGAGACGTGGTTCCATGACAAAAATATTTTATTGTAAACAGGCCAGCAGATTAAAAAGAGAACAAGAATGAATCTAAACAAGTCTGGAGCTTACCAGTGGGGGGGAGGGATCCCAAGGCAGAAGACACCCTGATCAATTGGGACATCACATTTAAAAACACACATGATTAAAGCAAAACAGGGGTGCACAGCACACAAGAGGAAAAGCGACGCCAGGACCGTGAGCTTCCAGTACCTGAAACGAAATGACAAGAATTATAATTTAAACACCAAAACTAAAAAAAACAAACAAAAACCAGAACCAAACTCAAACCACAATTTAAAAATTAATTCGAGAAACAAGATTTAATTATTAAACACAAATTAGCAAGGAAAAATAATACAACCCAAAATAACCAGAAACGAGTTCATTTCTCCATTGCTAGACCAGGGAGCTAACGGATAGCCGTCCAGCAGCTTGCGCCACCCTGAAGCCCAAGCGGAGGAATGGGAAACAATGCAGATCCAAACCTTCAGAGCACCATGAAGTACAGTTCAGTGGCGCCACACGGTGGACATCAGGATCTGGCAGACTCTGGTTAAACAAGGTGAATTACTGAAACAACCTCCAGTTCAACACACAGCGGATTCCAATTCGTTAACACAGAAGCAGAGCACTCCAGTGAACACAGTAAACAAACAAACAAGCAAAACATGTGTAGATGGCCAGTAGGTCGCAGAACAGGCTAGTAGCAGAGCAGGCTAATAGAGCAGGAGCCTGTAACAAAGCAGGGTAGTCTGTAGCAAACCAGCAGCCAGAGCAAAGCAGGGTAGTCTGTAACAAAACAGCAGCCAGAGCAAAGCAGGGTAGTCTGTAGCAAACCAGCAGCCAGAGCAAAGCAGGGTAGTCTGTAGCAAACCAGCAGCCAGAGCAAAGCAGGGTAGTCTGTAGCAAACCAGCAGCCAGAGCAAAGCAGGGTAGTCTGTAGCAAACCAGCAGCCAGAGCAAAGCAGGGTAGTCTGTAACAAAACAGCAGCCAGAGCAAAGCAGGGTAGTCTGTAGCAAAACAGCAGCCAGAGCAAAGCAGG
Organism: Aulostomus chinensis; assembly: GCF_037954235.1. NCBI lineage: Eukaryota > Metazoa > Chordata > Actinopteri > Syngnathiformes > Aulostomidae > Aulostomus > Aulostomus chinensis. The sequence goes on from NC_141323.1 coordinate 27,524,739, forward strand.
GTAGTCTGTAGCAAAACAGCAGCCAGAGCAAAGCAGGATAGTCTGTAGCAAACAGCAGCCAGAGCAAAGCAGGGTAGTCTGTAACAAACAGCAGCCAGAGCAAAGCAGGAGCATCTAGCAAAGCAGGATAGTCTGGCAAGACAGCGCCCGGTAGCAAAGCAGCAGCTAGTTCTTCCTCAGTGTCACGGCTCACCAGCTGTGCCAATCAGGTGTAGATCGCACACATGCAGAGCAAAGGGTTTCACAGCTAGTATGCTGTGGCAAACAGCCTCTGCACGTCAGATCGGCGGGGGGGGGGGGGTGTTTCCCCACTAGCGGCGATTAAGGGACCGTGTCCCAAAAGCCGGACGCCTACAATTAAACACGTGAATATGAAAAACGTGCATGATCAGCATGCAACACGAGCTACAGGGAGCTACTGCTACATACCAGCACAGACGGTGGCGAGAAGGCAGACGTGAGGCGATCAGAGGCGGAAGCGAGGTGACCAGGAAGTGGGAGGACCGCGGACCCAAAGAGCAAGAGATTGACCAGGTAGATGCTGCCCCTTTTTATAGAGCAGCGCCTCACACTGGTTGGCTAATGATGGTACAAGCCAAGTCAGGCATCACCAACCAGTCTCACTGCTAGGATGGGACCTCTCATCCTGCCACATTTGCATTGATAATTACACTCGGTGCACATCATGCTAGCCAGATTTAGCAGCTAGCCAAAATGTTGAAAATGCTTGCAAATTAATCCAAAAAACACAGAGAGTTGACTTTACTTTTTACATCTCGAGCCTCCACAAATTAATGTGTGCGACATCTGTATTTTGCCTGTGAATTCATGAAGCTTTCTGATAGTCTGAACCATTTTACAGTACACACAATATACGTGTCACACAACAGTTAAGTCGGTTCATATTAAGATGAGTGCACACTGACTGTGTTTACATGCAATTACGTTCCTCCATCTTGTGCTAGGCTACTGCTCTGGCATGAGTCTGTCTGATGGCATGATTACAGTGTAGTTAAGGCCATAGATCAGAAGCTGTGGTTGTATTTGTTTAAAAAAGAGTGGTTTTAGCATCGTTCAAGTGCCTGCTCATTTGTATTGATTTTTCTTTGTCTCTGATATTGCCTACAGATGCAGGAGCCTATTTTCCAGCTGCCCTGATCCTAGTAAGTACTTGCCTGTCCATCACATTTCACAGTTAATCAGTTATTTTTTCAGACCTCAAACATTGAAATAGACAACTATGTTATCTGGTCAAAGAAGCTGTTTTTTTCTTCTTCTTCTTCTCTTCTCTTTTCTCCCTGATTTCTTGGATCTCCAACACTACATCTACATGTATATATTTGATGGCTTATAATGTCTCATTCATCTGAGTGAGTTCCAACACTCCTTTTTTAGGCGCTTCATTGGAATAAATCCTGAGAGTGTCTGCATGTTTTCCCTGTGCTGGTTCTCTCCAGGTACTCCAGCTTCCTTCCACAGTCCAAAGACATGCAAATGGAAATGCAACTCTAAATTGACCGTAGGTATGGCTGTGAGTGTGAATGGTTGTCTGTCAATATTTGTTGGCTGCGGTGGACTGCGATGGACCACTGACCTGTCCAAGGTAATGTCCCCTCTGGGATAGGCTCCAGCCCCACCCTGTGACCCTTAACAGGATAAGCGGAAAAAATGGATGGATGGATGGATGGATGGATGGATGGATGGATGGATGGATGGATGGATAGATGGGTGGGTGATCACTCACAGGAGTGTGACTCTCTCACTCTGACCGCTTCATGCTATGGGACTTACACTGACGTAACCTGATTAGCTCAGTCAGTCGAGTGTGAGATTCTTAGTCTCAGGGTTGTTGGTTCAAGCCCCATGTTGGGTGTTGATCTTAAACACCACTGCTTGTCTTCTCAGTTTTGAAAGCTTTGTTTGTAAATTGTCAGAAAAATCAGTGAATAAACAATACAAACTTAGGCTTTGTCAGAAATTCCATGCTTCCAAACTAACCAATATGAAAAAAACAAAAGGTGAGACTTTTTCATGCATTCGAAAAATTTGTATGCGCTTCATTGTATCCGCTTTCTATACTTCCATGCATCCCAGCTTATTTCTGTTAAGGGTTGCAGGGCGAGGCTGGAGCCTTTCCCAGTGGCTTTCAGGTGAGAGGCAGGTTTCACCCTGGACAGGTAGCCAGTCCATTGCAGACAGAATACCCACGCAGGCACGGAGAGAACATGCACACACCACACAGAAAGAACCTGTGCTCGAGCCAGGACTTGAACTTGCTTTTAGGCGACACTGTTAACCACGGTACCACCGTGCCACCCATTGACTGTGACACATTGTAAACAATATACACTCTTGTTATCATACAACATGTAGCCCTGTACAAAAAATCAAATAAATTACATTGCATAAAAAGCATAAAAGATGTGTTAAAAAGTTCAAAAATAAATAGAGTTCATAATCGTTAAAATTGGTTATAATGTGAGCAGGTTGAAAGCATAAATATAATATGTAACATTTAAAAAGTAAAACTATTTACAGTTAAAAAATAAATTCATATAAAGGTCTTTAAGTTCTCTGAGTCTGGAAAAGATCAGTGATCTGAGAATAAGGAGAGGGGAAGAAGCCGTGTTTATATGTAACCTCAATTGTTACCTGTCAATCATTTCATTCCTGTCTTATCTTTGGGTGTATTAAGACCGCAAAAGCCAATGAGAGGAAAGTTACTGTGTAAGGGGTGGGACTAGTGGCGCAGGTTTGTGAGGTGAGTAGTTAGCGCGCATGGGGAGAGAAACAGAGGCAATGATCAGAGAGCTAAGAGGGGAGGCATCATTTGTGTGGAGAGCATTTAAGTTTATTTTGGAGGTCGACGACTGGTGGTCCTGATGTAAACTTCTGTGTGACCTTCGAGAGGTGAATATTTATGCCTGTATTTGCGCTTTATCTAACTGTTATAGTGAAAAGAGACTGGATGTGTACATGGTTAGCGACGTGCTAGCTAGGGATAGCATTCCGTGCTAATGTGCATGCAAATCGTAGCTTTAGCGTTGTAATATTTTTGGAGCGAAAGTAAAGGTAATGCGAATTCGACACGAGATAATGTTTGATAATTGTGGCTAAATTAAGATAATATGCTTGAAGGAGACGGACATTGGAGAGAGAGAGAGACGGGTTTCCATCCGATGGCTCTGCTGTTCTGCTGTGCCCTGTCCTGCTGTGTTTTCTTCTTCGTGACTTTCGCTGTCCCGCCATTGCTTGTGAGTGTTTGGATTGTGACTGCCACCGCCATTGCCATTACCATTCAGACTCTCATCCTCCATTCCCGTTCTCCCCCTTCTAATAAAACCCTGGATTTGTGAGGACTAACATACACATGCACTTGCTTTTATTGTGTGCTCAGCTGCGAGTGAAGCGGCCATTACAGTTGTGAAGCCCCGACCGCACACGAGCTTCAATAAACAGGCCTGAAACAGGTAAAAATCAAATATAAGGTGTTTCATATGAATGTGTGTGTGCCAACAGGTAAAATATTGAGTTTTAGTTGTTGTAAATTAAAGAATACCGTTTTAGAAAGTAACTTAAGGATTCTGAAAGGGATTAAATATGATGTATATTTAAAAAAAACCAAAAAGGTTATCTTTTGTAGAGTAAACTTTTTTCCTTACAATTGAGGTGTTAAGGATGACTTGAGGGTATTTTATGTTAAACTATCTAACTAAAAAAGATTTTTATTTTCAGTGAAACGAAAGTTCAGAACCAAGAAAGACACTGTTTGTTTTGTTTTGAAAATCCTCTTACTCATTGCTAATAGTTTTGTTCATTGGATTTTTATAATTCTAGAATATATTCAATTTTTATTTCATCCATCTCTGTGAACAAGTACCTGTGAAGGATTAATTTGCAATTCTTTTAACTTCAGCTTGAGAAAAGGGCAGCTTTGAGTCTTTGGGGACCAGCATGAGCGAGCTTCCCTCACACACCTTTTCTTGAAGCGCCCTCCGCAGCTTTAAAATTGAATGTCATGCAGCGTGTAATTTGAAGTAGACAGATGGCAGATGCAGTACTTTTCTCTAGATGACATCAACATTCTTTTCTTTTATTGACAGGACACCGATTTGGCGTGTGAAAAAACCCTGAGGCTGTTGGGCATCACTTTTTTTTGAGGTTGTAAAGTGTGTGAAATGGATATAGAGCCCATGTGTGTCAGAGGCAAGGGCTTACGGCCATACCACTCTGAACACGCCCGATCTCGTCTGATCTTGGAAGCTAAGCAGGGTTGGGCCTGGTTAGTACTTGAATGGGAGACTGCCTGGGAATACCAGGTGCTGTAAGGTTTTTTTTTTCTTTGTGAGGAAAGGGCAGCTTTGAGTCTTTGGGGACCAGCATGAGCGAGCTTCCCTCACACACCTTTTCTTGAAGCGCCCTCCGCAGCTTTGGAATGGAATGTCATGCAGTGTGTATTTTGAAGTAGACAGATGGCAGATGCAGTACTTTTCTCTAGATGACATCAACATTCTTTTCGTTGTATTGACAGGACACCTATTTGGCGTGTGAAAAGACCCTGAGGCTGTTGCGCATCACTTTTTTTCTGAGGTTGTAAAGTGTGTGAAATGGATATAGAGCCCATGTGTGTCAGAGTCAAGGGCTTACGGCCATACCACTCTGAACACGCCCGATCTCGTCTGATCTCGGAAGCTAAGCAGGGTCGGGCCTGGTTAGTACTTGGATCGAAGACCGCCTGGGAATACCAGGTGCTGTAAGCTTTTTTGTTTCATTGTGAGGAAAGGGCAGCTTTGAGTCTTTGGGGACCAGCATGAGCGAGCTTCCCTCACACACCTTTTCTTGAAGCGCCCTCCGCAGCTTTGGAACGGAATGTCATGCAGTGGTTAATTTAAAGAAGACAGATGGCAGATGCAGTACTTTTCTCTCGATGACATCAACATTCTTTTCTTTTATTGACAGGACACCCATTTGGTGCTTGAAAAGACCGTGAGGCTGTTGCACGTCACTTTTTTCTGAGGTTGTAAAGTGAGTGAAATGGATATAGAGCCCATGTGTGTCAGAGTCAAGGGCTTACGGCCATACCACTCTGAACACGCCTGATCTCGTCTGATCTCGGAAGCTAAGCAGGGTCGGACTTGGTTAGTACTTGGATGGGACACCGCCTGGGAATACCAGGTGCTGTAAGGTTTTTTGTTTCTTTGTGAGGAAAGGGCAGCTTTGAGTCTTTGGGGACCAGCATGAGCGAGCTTCCCTCACACACCTTTTCTTGAAGCGCCTTTCTGCAGCTTTCAAATTGAATGTCATGCAGCATGCAATTTGAAGTAGACAGATTGCAGATGCAGTAATTTTCTCTAGATGACATCAACATTCTTTTCTTTTATTGATAGGACACCTATTTGGCGTGTGAAAAGACCCTGAGGCTGTTGCGCATCACTTTTTTTCTGAGGTTGTAAAGTGTGTGAAATGGATATAGAGCCCATGTGTTTCAGAGTCAAGGGCTTACGGCCATACTACTCTGAACACGCCCGATCTCGTCTGATCTTGGAAGCTAAGCAGGGTCGGGCTTGGTTAGTACTTGGATGGGAGACTGCTTGGGAATACCAGATGCTGTAAGCTTTTTTTTTTCTTTGTGAGGAAAGGGCAGCTTTGAGTCTTTGGGGACCAGCATGAGCGAGCTTCCCTCACACACCTTTTCTTGAAGCGTCTTTCTGCAGCTTTGAAATTGAATGTCATGCAGCGTGTAATTTGAAGTAGACAGATGGCAGATGCAGTGCACTGTGCTTCTCTCCACTCCTCTCTCTCCTCCTATATGTGTCATACATTAATTATACTCATAGGTATTACTAACTTGTCTCCTTCTCAGGAGCCTTTTAGGCTCCCCTCATTCCAGATCTGGGTGCTGCTGGAGGAGGCTGCAGAGCTGAAGAGGCTCAAGCTGCCACCCGTAGCTCCACCTACTCACATCACCGTCTGTCCATCAGTCTCTCTCTCTCTTTATCTCTGTCCCTCTCTTTCCTTCTACATAGCCGTCTTCCTCCATTATCTGTTTTGTTCCTGTTCTCTTTCCCCCCAATCGGTCAAAGCAGAAGGCCGTCCCCATTGAGCCTGGATCTGCTCGATGTTCCTGCCTGTTAAAAGGAAGGTTTTTGTCGCCGCTGTTGCAGGATGTGCTTGCTGATGGAGAATTGTTGGGTGTAGATTCATTGAAGGAGTTTGGTACTGGACCTGCTCTACCTGTAAAGTGTCATGAGATAAGTTTTGTTGTGATTTGGTGCAATATAAATAAAATTAACTTGATCAGTGTTATTTGTGGTCTTTCGTTAATTGCATGCCACATGAAATTATTATTAGTCACTTTTATCTCACATTTGACCTGCAGCTACAGTCTCACAGTGGCAAGACGAGAACACTTCTACTTCTGATGATAACAGTTTGTTCAACAATGAACTTCATCCAGTACCATGTTGTTAAACACTGGAACACCAGCACAGCATCTGAACAGGGACTTGAACCCTGGACCCTCAGATTAAAAGTCTGATGCTCTACCATCTGAGCTACTCAGGCTCTTCTTACAGCATTTAGACAGGAAAAGAAACACCTGTGAAGGTCAAACTGCTGCTTTCTTGACTTGTTCAATCCTCCATGTTAAAGTCCACCAGGCTTTTGATTGGCTCTGATTCTCTGTGGCAAAATCCAGCAAGAGGCTCCAAAAATGTCTTGAATGTCATAAGAATGCACAGGACAAGATGTTTGTTTCCTTCATGTCTGCAGTTCCTCCACTGGAAAGTAAAGTCAATGCTGTTCCTCTGCTGAAACCTGGGATGGGACCAGGGACCTTTAGATCTTCAGTCTAACGCTCTCCCAACTGAGCTATTTCAGCTCTGAGTGAGGTCCCTGCTTCTCTCATTTTATAATCTCTTCCACTCTCACTAGAACTTAGAGAGGATTTGAGCCTCTGAAGTCATGACACATTGAACAGTTCTACTGGACCATTTTTGATGAATGTCTGAATCAAACAAGCCTCTTTTGTTTGTCTTCTTCCCAGTTGCCTCAACATTGTGTGAGCCAATAATTCCACATCTGTACCAGACACACCTCTGGTTGGTGGGTTTTCTGGATCTTTCTGTTCTAACAGTGTCTTTTATCTTAAATATGCCACTTTCACATGAAAACATCAATAACAGGACAATATCAAAACTATTATTGCTGCTGTTGCTGTTGTTGGTTGTGTGTCTGTCTTCCATCCCCCTGTCCCCCTGTCTTTCTCTCTGCTTGTCTTTCACCCTCATCTTGTTCCCCATCTTTTTGTCATTCTCTCCCTCATTTCTCTCTGTCTTTTGTCTTTTCTTCTCTATATTTGTCTTCTGCTGCTCCAGGATCAGCTCCTATCACACAGTGGTCCAGAACCATTATGAAGCCTGATCATGAATGTGAGCAAAGCTCTTGGAACAGGCCTGCTGCCACCACAACTAAGATCCTGCAGGTCACTAGAAACTCCAGTGTCCAGCTGACAAGTGGACTTGCCTCTGATCTGTGGTGGTGCTGAGTTTAGCAAACATCTCCAACAAGAAGATGAAGGAGGCCATCAACTCCTCCAAGCTCAACATCTATACTGGCTTTCCTGGGAGATCAGGAGGTCAAAGCAGATCTTCACCCTCCACCTCAGATGGTTTCTACTCACAGAGATGAGGGACCAGTTCAAACCAGCTACCTGGAGCTCCCTTAAGCCATTGTCCCCATCAGCTAACATCTAGATCTGGACCTGCACCGGTGCTGATTTGTGTCTTGAGTCCCCAGAGTTTGTTGAACCAGAGAGGCTTCAATTGGTGACGGTCGTACAACCAAGTGTGAAGGTGAGCCTGCATTGTCTGATCTGGAGCTAACAGGGGAATTAGCAAGTGCTCTGACTGTTCTAGAGTTGCTGCTGAGTTGAATTTGAATTTATTTGTTGAAATGTTCCAGTTTCTATGAGGTCAGGGAAGATTGGTGTGGATCTAAAGGTCCCTGGTTGGATCCCAGGACATTGTTTTGGCTCATTTGAACATTTTCAAACCCTCGTTGCTCAGATTTTACATGAATTTGATCATGACTTTTGGACAAATGTTTTGTTTATTAATTAAATAATCACTTCAGTTATGATTTTAGTGAGTCACCCAGACTTGGTCAATAACAAAAGTTAGTCTGGTTATTATTCAGTTTCCAGTCAGTAGGGACACACACACACGCACACACACACACACACACACACACACACACACACACACACACACACAGCCTGTCTTTGGTATAAAATGGTCTGTCACGTTCACGTTGGAAGATTTCTCTGACTCCATTGTGAATAAAGAGATTCTTCATCTGACACCTGAGTCTTGATCCACTGATTCCTCTGATCCACCTCTTTCTGCTCCAACAAGGCTGACATGGATCAGGTGGGTCCATGTCATCCAATCAGTAGGTTTCTCTTCTCAATTAATTTTCTTCATCCCAGTTTAGATTGATTCTTCTCAGCCTAATGAAGGAGCATCTGATCAGGTGTTTGACTGCTTGTTGGTTGTAATTCCATAGATTTTAATCTCAGATGTTATAGAATTAATAAGAACATCTTAAAGACCTTTGTCCAACACTTGAAACTCACCTGTCTGTGGAGGCCCAACTGGCCTTTGGTAGTGAGGTGGTGGACGCATGTGAATGAAATGAGGCTCGTGTTGCTGTGAGGAGCCACTAGAGGGAGACACCTGTCGTTCCTCCCAGCTGACAATGAGGCTTCACAGCTGCATTTGAAGCTGTCCTTTATGAGTCACAACTGTCTTGAGCTCAGGAGCCAAACTCACCGAAAAAATATGCAAGTGGCTTTGGACAAAAGCGTCTGCTCAATGAAATTGTAGGATTGTAGAATTCTATAAATGTAGAATATAATTGTAGAAATGCTCTCTCTCACCACCCCCCGAAGTCTGTGCCAGGGTCTCTGGCCAGTGGTCAATGGCTCATATCACCTGCCCAGGATGGATCAAGCTTGCTTGTCTTTGTAATTCTGCACTTATTAGAGACCTGGAAACAAAGGAATGCTGAAAAAGAGAAAATAGGACCTCACACAAATGGGCTTGTGACACAATTTTAAAGAATTGTGTAAATGTGAATCTTTTACAAATGTGTGTGTGAATGTGGTTGTTGTGGCCGAGTGGTGAAGGCGATGGACTAGAAATCCATTGGGGTCTCCCTGCTCAGGTTGGAGTCCTGCCAACAACGTTAAAGTGTTGATGTTCTGGAGGAGACAACATCTGATCTTTGTTTGATCCACGAGTCAAAGGTTTTCTTTAAAGTGCTGCAGCAGCTGAGGATGAGGGAGAGACAGAATTACAAACCATCTTCCTGAGGACATTTTGAAAAATGATGACATTTTGCCACAGTTATTATTGACTTGGAACACTGCAAAAATATCCCCTCTCCAAAAACCCTCCTCTTCAACTTTGTACCCAAGTTGTCTCCTCATCAGGCACCACAGGATCCAGGATGTTCAGTCAAAAAGTCATTAATGATTTTAAAAATGGCCATCAAACACAAAATAAGGCTTCAAATAGGTAAAATCACCATCTGTAGACTGGACCAATATGCTGATGTGATCCTTTGATTAGTTTAGGATCAGTCAGAGATCAAAGACTGAAGCAGGAGATCAATGCTCAGAACCCAGAGATCAAAGACAGAATTCAGACATCAGAGACAGAATTCAGATATCAAACACATACCTGATGGAGGCTCCACCCCCCCCCCCCCCAGACAGTTTCCATGTAAGTCGTAAGTTTTATTTTTAAAGCGCCAAATCACAACAAGTGTTATCTTCTTTTTATTCTTTTTATTAAAGATTGAAGCTCCATACAAGACAGAGTTTGTAGACAAGAACATCACAGCCTGGGAAGCTTTCACTTCTTTTGATGGACAGCTTTGATTTCAGGTTCTACCTCTCTAAAATTGAAAGTAAAGTAAATGAAGCACCTGTGAAGGTAAAACTGATGATGTCATGACTTGTTCAGTCCTCCAACGTTAAAGTCCAACAAGCTTTTGATCGTCTCTGATTCTCTGTGGCAAAATCCAACAAGAGGAAAAGAAAATCTTGAGGTTGTCTCACTTTTTTTTTTTAAAGAAACTCTGCATAGGACAGTGATAGGATGCTTGTTTCCTTGGATGAAAAAGTCTGGTACTCTCATCTTCTTAAACATTTACTTGTTCAATCAGGACAAGAGAATCTGAGCTTGGATGTCATTTTGTAGTAAAAGGTGAATTAAACTTGAAAACATCAGCTGGTGTTCACTCTGATGATGTATCGATGGTCTGTATTCTGCCCTCTGTAGCACGATGCTGCTGGGAAGAAGCCTGATTATGTCAGAGTTGTGTTCAGTGGCTCCTGCTGGGTCCATTTCTGAAAAATAGGCTCCAAAGAGTTCAGGTGTTTAAAAGCTCAGAGTTGCTGTCAGCAGACGAGGTGGCCGAGTGGTTAAGGCAATGGACTGCTAATCCATTGTGCTCTGCACGCATGGGTTCGAATCCCATCCTCGTCGTGAGCGATTCTGGTTTCTACTCCTACATTATGGAATTACTGTGAGGCTTTTAACTGACACAGATACCAGTTGAGTCAACTTCCCTTTCACAACCTGACCAAAACAACTCTGACACCCAGAGCTCACATGTGTCAATCACCTCTGTAGAAGGTCCCGCCCCCACAGAGCTATAAATCCTCCCATCAGTGAAGAAAACTGAAGACGCCTCTTGGATGAGAGCTGAAGCATCTTCAAGAAACCTGAAACAGTCCACTTGGTACATTTAAATAATTCTACAATTTCTTTAAGCTTTCGTCCAAAGCCACGTGCATGTATCACATGTATATAATATATATGTGATACTCTTTCATCTACTCATGAACCAAAAATGCAGTCTAATACCAGTAAATTTGTGCAGAAAAATGTCATTTGTGCTCCTTCTTTTATTTATTTGTTTTAGTATTTTTTAATGTATTTACTTTCAATTCACATTTTGTCCATTAACTTCATAATCACTCTTCACAGTCGCCATCTCATCACATGACTAAAGTTTGGGTTCTGTATTGGTGGTAAAATATCCTTCCATGCCCCTCACTAGTTTGCACACAGAAAAGCATATTTTACTGGTTTCAAATCTCTTCGCGTGTTCTCTCTCTTAAACCAGCTGTGGCAGCTTTCATTGTGTGATTGATTTTAAAATATAAAGATAGAACAGAACCATTGCAATAAGATGTCAGGACATTTGAAGGAATGTAAATCTCCTCTTGAAATGTTGCAGTGTGCAGCTGAGACTCTCTGGCAGTGGCACAAGGAGCCACAATGGCAGAACCTGGACCCTCCTGGAGGAGAACCACAGGTGAGGGCCTTCTTGGCTCCAGATTGATGGAAATCAAGTGTCTGAGGCTGTCAGCAGCCATGAAGTTGATCTGGTTGGGCACTGGTATTTTTTCTTTCTGCAGCTCAGGAGTGATTCAGGAGAAGAGTTTCAGAACAGTCAAGGTTGGGGACTGGAATTTTAAAATTTCCCCTGGAACCAGACAACCTTGGGAGGTAAAACCTCACATCATAGCCACTCAGATGCAGCAGCAGAAAGAAGCTGTCATCTACCCTGACAGTCAGAGCATCAAGTCAAGAAAACATCAACCATCTTGTAGTTCCAAACCTTCACCTGTCAGATTCAGCTACTTTTTATTGTGGGACTTTAAATTTGAACACAATGGAATTTGGACAAGGAGTTTTCCTTCAAGTCCAAACATCATCGTCCAGCCTCCAACCAGAGGTCCATCAGTTATCATGGGAGCCACATGTGGAGTCTGGATTCTTTTCTAGAATGTGACGGCAATGACAGTCCTGCCAAGTGACATCACTGACATGACTGGATGACTTCAGTCACATGACTGGATGATTTGAAAATTTTGTTGTTGGCCTCTGGACCTTTTTTAAATCAGTAGTTGACCACAGGTAGCTTAGCTAACTGTTAACTAATTAACTTTCAGGCAGACAAAGAATGTGGGTTGACAGTTATTCATACAAAGTCTTTGGTTTCAGATGCAGCCTCAACTGAGACTCCTGGTTCAGAGGATGGGTTTGTTTGCTGTCAGGTTGCCACCTTTTAGAAATGAAAATCAGGGACGCCCACCACGGCTCCTGGGGGCCATGACCACCAGGGGCCTGACTCCCATGAGGTGGGTGCCCACAGCAGTGGTGTGTTTTATTTTGTAGGTGTTTTTAGTCAAGGGGTGATCAAGAAAGCAATTCCTCCTACTTAAAGCTTGAAATGCTTTATCACCAATAAACACATTCTTTATTGTTCAACACTGAACTGCACAATGAACTTTTAAAATACAAACTCAATAAATGGAGAACTTTATGTGACTTAAGTTCATAACACATCAGCAGGTTTCCCTCCCTTCTTTTTCCAAGTCTCCTTCTTGTTCCTCCTTGCAGCTCTGGGGAACTCTTGGTCTCTCAAAGCCCTGTTGGAAAACTCTGAACAGGACTGCTCAAAGTTGAGAGTGATCACTCCTTTGAGCTCCATGGAGCTCCTGTTCCTGCAGTCACTCCATTTCTGCTTTTCATTTTGTGTTTGTATTAAAGTTCCATTGCTGAAAAAAAAGAGACTTTTTTGCCTTTTTCTTGAGGTAAATATATGAGGGTCGAAACTGACCCATAACACCATGGATGTTACAATAGTTAATAATATTAAAATGAATAATAAATCAAACCAATCCATGTCAGAGATGTGTTCTAACACCCCTCAGTAATGGTCAGGAAACACAACAACCTTTTGTTTATTTCTATGATTTTCTTGAGGTTCATTTGATCATTTTTTTTAACTGAAATCGAGGTTTTACTGACTAAAAAAAGGTCCAGAGGCCCACAACAAAATATTCCAATCAATATTTCCATGGATAAGGAAGCCTAACAAGGTAACCGGGAGATGGGAAACAACTTGGATGATAGAAAATTGTTTTTAGTTTATTTTACAGCTGGTTGAAGACGAGGGTCAAAACTGACCCGTTAACATAAGAGATGGGAACAGAAAGCGAACACAAGAGGAAGGTTGAAGCTATGAAAAAGGAGTTTGATAAAAATCTTGCACTGACAGTAGAAATATCCTTTTGTATGTTTACCTTTGTAGACAGGAGTCACTTTAGCTTGGCAGTGAAAAGAATCTCTGCTAGCTTGACAAATAAGTGCACAAACTGGGTTCAAGCTGGACTTTGGACACTGGTATCTGCAACAACTCCCATCAACTCCTAATCTAGCATCTCTGCTGGCTCAAACTATTTTACAGAACATTTGACAGACCTGTGGAGCAGTGAGGACAGACATGAGTTGATCCACATGATCCACTGAAGCATCATTTTACCCTGCCACTGAGGTCACCAACATGAGCTGGAGTTGGGACTCTTGAACTGAACCTGGTATCACAGCGACACCTACTGCTGCTAAATGGAACAGCAACATTGAACCCAAGTACAGGATTGGAGGGAGACTGATGGTCGCTGTTTGGGTTTTTGAAGAACAAGGAGGGCGTTGGTTCAAGCTGGATTCTCAGAGACTATTTCACCAACCTCTACATTGGAATCTACACTGTCATCCAGTCATGTGACTGAAGTCATCCAGTCATGTGACTGAAGTCATCCATTCATGTCAGTGATGTCACTTGGCAGGACTGTCATTGCCTTCACATTCTAGAAAAGAACCCAGACTCCACATTTCCTCCTATCTATTATTGTGTCCCACCCTCCTGGTCCTTACTCTGAATTCTCAGAGTTTATATCCAGTTCAGTTCTCAAAACAGATTCAGTCATGAGTGTAGATTAATTTCCTTTTCTCCCCTGATTATATGTCAAGGTTTGTGTGTGGGGGTGGAGCCTATCCAAGCAGCCTTCGGACAAGAGGCGGGGTTCATCCTGGACAGGTCACCAGTCCATCACAGGGCCAACACACAGAGACAGACAACCATTCACACTCACAGCCACACCTACAGTCAATTTAGAGTATCAATCAGCCTCGTCCCCTCTTGATGTCTTTGGACTTTGGGAGGAAGCTGGAGTACCAGAGAGAACCCACACAGACACAGGGAGAACATGCAGACTCACACAATTGGGGCTCAAATCTGGAACCTTCTTGCTGTGAGGCCACAGTGCTGACCACTGCACCATTGTGTCCCCTGAAAATGCCACCAGATCGTTTGGATTGTCTATAAAATCAAGTAAACATGAACATTAAGAGGTCTTCACAGGGCTGGTGGTGCAATGGATAGCATGACTGACTACTGTCAGAAGATTCTAGGTTCAACTCCTGGCTCGCTCACTTAAAACTTTATACTGAGAAGCTTTCACACCTGAAGTGTGAACCACTGCTAAAAGTCCCTGAAATCCTCCAAGGTTTCCTCCTTGTCTGCTGTAAACATGAACACATGCATGGATCCTGCTACCTCTCACATGTTAAGCTGGCACTTGACAGTGACAGCAGGAGAACAAAAAATCCCAGTATGTCATCAACATTTCCTGGAAACTAAATGACAGAAGCCAGTGGTGGCTGGTGAAAAAAATTCTTGGTGGGGCTGGTGTGCCAAAAACATTTCCGTGCCTAGTCTAGTATAATCATTCAAAAAGAGCAGCCGGACAATTATTAAATGTTTTAAAATAGTATTTACTTTCCTTCTTAAAATCGACAGTTTCAAAGACAAAAAAAAACAACAACAATTTACAACTACAGTCAATTTTATGCGATCAAATATTATACAATGATGTTAACTTTACAGAAGGTGATTTGAGCTCAATCTATACAATACAAATCAACAATGTGTGTGTGTGTGTCTCTCTCTCTGTCTCTCTCTTTGTTCATCTGTGTCTGTCTCTGTCTCCTTCTCTGTGTCTCCGTCTTTGTGTCCTTTTCTCTGTGTGTCTCTATCTCTGTTTGTCTGTCTCTTAGTGTGTGTGTCTCTCTCTGTCTCTCTCTCTTTGTGTCCGTCTCTCTTTCTCTCTTCGTCTACCTGTCTCTGTCCCTCTGTCTCTCTGTCTATTTGTTTCAGTCTTTCTGGGTGTGTGTTTGAATTCAGCAGTTATTTGTACAGGAACTTTGCTCGTCTCTCTTTCTGGGAGGCAAATTTCTCAATGACCCTGGTGTTGAAACCAGGAATGTTTCGTGTCAGTTTTTTCTCAATGGAGAGCATAGCCAGAGCGTTGAGCCGATCTTGTGCCATGGTATTTGTAAGAAAAGTTTTTATCCTCTTCAAAGTGGAGAAGCACCTCTCAGATTCTGACGTTGTCATTGGTGTGGTGATGAGGATGTTGAGCAGACTTACAGTTTCAGTGAACGTGTCTTGAAGGTTATTTTCCATCAAAACCTGATAGAGAGCCAGTGCACCACTGCAACTCTGAAACTCTTCGTTCCCGTAGATCAGAGACAGCTCTGTTTGAAGTCTGGCCTTGTCCAATGAGGGATAGGCTTCCACTGTGGTTTTCAGTGCTGAATCTGGGAACTTTCGGCTGTGCTGTGGGAACAGGTCTCCTTGCAGGAGTGTGGCGCTGACAAGATGCTTGGTGAAACTAAATCTCTCCTTGGCATGGCTCACAATGGTGTCACATACCTATGCAATGATATAATTATACAAAATAGGAATTATTGCATCTTCACTTGTCTTCATACATTGACCTGATGAGCTAGCCTATATTATGTAATAAACATACTGCAATGATTCATATCATCATAAAAGAATATACATTTAAGTCTGGACCACTGTATCATATGGCCAACATCTTATTTTGATTTTATTTAATAATGTGATTCAAATCACACTAAGAAGCAAGTTCTTACCTCCAGTGCCAAATGGTGCAGTGTGTCTTCTCCCAAGGTTCTGCGTCTCTTTGCGGGTGGCTCCTGAGCAGGTCCCCTGAACTCCTCATCCTCAGCCAGAGTAGGCACATCCTCCCTGACCCAACACATAAGTTTCATGAGTAAGTTCTAAAAACTAGTTAGGGATACATTAACAAAACCAAAGGTGGATGTCATTACTGTCAATTATATTATACAGATAAATCAATTCTTTCAAAAAGATGATATATAAGCATTTAAGTCTACATGTACAGAGAAATTTAGGTTAGGCTACAAATTAATTAATTTAGCATACCTGATAGCCTGCATGTGGTCAATGAATGTCTGGGTGACTCCTGCCATGTAGACAGCATCAATGTTTCTCTTCTGCAGCTGGTTGTAAAGGATGTCCACATGTGGCATGATTTTGTGGAACAGGGCCAGTAAAAAACAAAAAGTTTCATCTTCCAGCATTCTCACATAGCCACCAGCTTCTCTCTTTGTCTGGCTATCAAACCCTTCACTGTTCCGGATAGCCTGAAAGCAATTCACCAGATCCTTCTTGTGCTCATAAACTGTGTTAACACGACTGTTGAAGTTCCAACGTGTTGATGATGCACTTGGAAGTCGGTGCGCAAACTTCTCATCAAGCACTGCAGTTCTCTTGCTTGACTTAGAGAAAAAAGAAGCAAATCCCCCATGTCAGAAAAAAAGTGACTGCTCTGAGGGATGTGGGAGGTTGCTTGCTGCAGTATCAGGTTTAACTGATGGGCATAGCAGTGAACATAGTGAGCGTTTGGATAGATGTCTTGTACCTTTCGCTGCACTCCTCCTTTGGCACCCCTCATCACAGCTGCCCCATCACAGGCCTGGGCAATCAGCTTCTTTTCTTGTCCCTCAGAAAGGATGCTGTGCAGCCTCTCCAATAAGGCACTGGCTATTGCATCCGCACAGGTGTTGGGCAGTTTCAAAAATTCAAAGAACCGCTCTTGAATATTGTGGCGGTCGTCAATGTATCTCAGAACTAAGACTAACTGACACTGTGTTGAAACGTCAGTAGTTTCATCAGCCTGGATCGCTAAAAAGTCTGCCGATTTAACTTCATCCAGGATCTGTTCTCTCAAAACTGCCAGCATACAGTCCAGGAGCTCGTTCTGTACTGTCTTCGAGGTGCCTTTAAAAACGGTTGCATTTTCAAGGTGCTCCCTCAAGTCCCGATCAATGGATGCCATCAAGTCAACTGGACCTCTGAATATTCCAGCGTTGTCAGAGGAATCACTTTCGTCATGTCCCCGCAGAGCCAGTTCAAAAGCACCACAGAATTTAACAGTTAATTATCTTAGATAAGATGTTACGGTTCTTATCTACCTCATCATTGTGCTTCCTTACAGCGATGCGGTGACTGTCATCGAGCTGCGTTGCTATGCTAATCTTCCCAAGAACCGCTAGCTTCACGCAGTTTTCCATGTGAATTTTCGCTCTTTCGTGTTTCTTAATCCGCTCGGAGAGGTGCTTCAGGTCAGTGATTCCTGTCTGTGTCCATGCTGAATCACACCGGTCACTCCTGAAAGGGATGCAGGGGAAGCAAAAAAGTGCGTTGGCTGCTCCACAACCCGTCAGCCACGGCTTGCGCTGAAACCAGCTCCGGCAAAAAGTCCTGTTGTAGGATTTAGCCTTTTCCTTGGACTGCTGCTGGATGTTGATTTCAGGCTTGTCCGGTCCCAGCTCCTTAACGCGGATTTTTTCCGCCATGGTCCTCCTCGCAAAAGGGAAATTTAAAAGGGATCTCACCGAATTCGGTGGAAACTGCTGCTCTTGAACTTCGATCGTTGTTGTCGCCATTTTCTCTCTCACTCACTTCTCGCGGTATTTTTTTTTGTAGGGCATCGGAAATCTGGGAATCTCACTACGCAAAAAGAATATCGCGGGCTCCTCAGCTAGCTTTAGCAATCCAAACCTTCACGCATTTTACGTTGGCGTAGGGGCGACTTTTCCAGCGCCCCTACGCCGTTAAATTTGGCGATGTTGATTGGCCAATTATTCATTATTTTTCCCTAGCAACCATACAGGATTGGCTAATTAATTTGACAAGCGCCACTAAAGACAAATTATACAGTCTATCAGAGTGAATTCACTATTAATTGAATGAGTCAGTTGGCGTAAATGTTGTTTAAATGACCCATATTGCATGTAGACACACACAATTAAGTAAGGCTGACATTGACGCTAAAAATTGTAAACATATGCACATATATATGTATAAATACATGTAGAGATTTTCCTCTCCACATCTGGTGGGGCGGCGCCCCAGCGCCCCCTATGAGCCAGCCGCTACTGGTGGATAATAAAAAAACTTTCTCATTCAAGTTGAAACCTGCAAGAGGCAGCAGACAAGGTCAAATTAATTTGACACATCAAACTAAACAACAATAGGGGGCATACTGCCCTCTACTGACTAAAGCTGATAATGCTACCATGAACTATCAGGAAAAGAAAAGTACAAATTAAACAAAATAATACAGGACATTCACCCCCCCCCCCCCCCCCAAAAAAAGAAAAAATATATTAAAAAAAATGTCCTCAAATAGTGAAGTTTCATCAAACCTTGTGTCTGTATGTTGTGATAGTATTTTATACACAAAATGAGACTAAACTCACCTCCATGTTTGATGCAGTACAGAAAAAGAACATAGTTCCCTTTATTCTCCTGCCATTAAAGTTCATAAACTAGCAAGAATGTCAGGTAGCATTAGCATTAACTTCAGCTAAAGTCTACCAGCTTCAGGTACCTTTAACAATCGCCTTACTCGCTACTTAAGGCTTTATCGTCCATCGTTGTCTTCCGCTTATTCCTTACTATTAAGGGTCGCGGGGGGGCTGGAGACTATCCCAGCATCAACGGGCGAGAGGCGGGGTTCACCCTGGACAGTTCGACAGTCCATCGCAGGGCCAACATACAGCAATTGCTTGCAGTGTACAAGTCCCAAGACTTTCATAAAATTCATCACTGGATTCAGGACGACCCCTGCTGCTCGGCCCCGGTGGGCGGGAGGAGGCTCAGGCCCAAACAACGCTGACTGCAGCTTTAATTTAATCCTAGGTTGATGTAATACTCTGATAAATCAGTGGTATTTATTTCATGATTTTCATAGGAATAAGTTAAGAATAAAATGCCAGTTCATGGTTAAGCTAAAATTTACATAAATTAGTATTTGTTATGAAGAAGATATTAAAATGTATACAATTTGTTTAAAATTAGTAACTTTCAAAAAAAACATCATTTCATGGGGTGTGAATGTCTTTAAAAAATGTTAAAGTAATTCTATCACGTTAGGTTACGTGCGTGAGTTCATGACCTTTAGTGTTTACACTTCCGGGAGAAACGCGCGCGAGGAAGAAGGAGCATGTGTAATGGCGTAACGTTATCGGAGTTTGGAGACTGTGTGTCGTCGGAGAGGAGTTTTTATCGGTAACGGACTGTGAACTGTAATTGACCGACGTGATCGGAGTGCGTGAGTCGGATTCTCCGCCACCGATTGTGTTTTGTTGAGCACCAGGCAAGTCCAGTTACAGAAGCTAGCGGGAGCTAGGCTAACGCTGTCCACGCTGAAGGGAGACGCCGCTGCAAGGACCGGACAGGAGCTTCGGATAGTCGCCTCGGGAGAGAGTCGTTAACGGAGGATGTGCCGCTGCTGCCGAGTCACGGAGGTCTGTTGCTGCGGGCTGCTGCGAGCGGGACGGTTGCTGCCACAACGAGCGAGGGATTCATCGGCTGCGGTCCGGTATTGTTGACTTCACCGACACACGGGGGGATCTGGTAAAGGTTTCCATCATGAGCTCCAACTAAAGCGCGCCAACGAAAGTAAACAAGAGTGCACTCGAAATAAAATTAGACAGTTGAAAAAAAGACAAACAATATACCCCGGGGTTCTTTTTATTTTCTATAGTCTTGTTTATTCAAGGTTTGAATGTGTTTTTCTGCAAGCTTTTAATACATTTTCTAAACTGAAATCTTGTGTTGTTTCATTGAATTTGTGTGTTGTTACTGAAGCTTTACAGCAGAGTTTAAAGGTCAAGTGTTCTCCCCATAGCCTCCAGTTGAATATTTAAGAGTGAGAATCATACATTGCCCTAGATTGATATTAATTATTTGAGATGGGACTTTTACCATACAAGATATTTGAAATGAGTTAAAGTGTTCCCTGTAAGCCTAAGGTGGGTTTTAATATTGGAGCCGGTGGTAAAAGGGTTACATTTAGAAATCTAAACCCCTGCTACCATGAGCACACATGGAAATAAAGACTCAACTGACCGCTCGGTCTACTTCAGCTAGCACACTGAACAATACTGTTGTTTACTTGCTAGCTGATAAGTGAGCAGCTGATGTTTGCAATAACATTGAAATAAACTCAAAATAGAGTCAATAGCTCAAATCCTATCACCACCAAAGGAGCCACGTCTTTAACACTTCAATCTCATAGCGACTCCTCAGGATTTCTTCTTCTCTCCATTGCATTTTGTAGGAGGCTCCTGCCGGTCCACACTGCCTTCCCCCTAACAGATTCAGCTACTGAGACTAAAGTTCGTTAGTGAGCTCAATGCATTAAAGTGACTTAATATTTGTTGAAAACTAAATAGGCGTGAAGCTGTAACCTCACATGAACACTTGAAGTCTAGATTTCAGCTGCATGTGAAGAAATCAGCATAAAATCCTTGTGTTGGTGTTTAAACCTGGACTACCAGAACCAGGCTAAGAGGTGTTTGTCTGTTAGCTGTGAAGCAAACTGAAACATGAAGGCTTTGAGGGTTTGTTCTCAACACAAAGAAAGATTCAATGCTCAGACAACTGCCAACTCTGTAAAAAAAAAAAAAAAATTTTTTTTACAAATCTCAGTTTATTTCTTCATGAAGATCTTAATGAGGCAATCAGCACCAGAGCACTAAAGTTAAAATTAGTAACACCGTCACGAACGATGGATTTATTTGACCCGATGTAGTTTTCCTGATCAAATATAGTTTTCATCAAAATATATAATTTTTTTTATAATTAATTATTTCCTAATATGCAACGTCACATAAATTAATATACAAATATATACATGACATAAATTATATATAGACACAGATAAACATCAATAACCAGTGAGAGAAGTCATGTGGTTCTCCGACCTCTCTAAGCTGCATCGCCGTGCTGGAGGAGTGCTGACATCATCATTTATGGTTCCTTGCTGGATGAAGGCCTAAACTATGGAGTGAAATCTACTGCCTTGAACTCACTCTTCATTTCTGCTCAGGCTTTTCCTGCCAGCAAGGCAGTGGCAAGAAAAGCAGTCAGCTGATGTCCACAGCTCAACATGAGAAGGACACATTTCTTTTGAAGAAAAAACATTTCAAGGAGTTTTTCCTGCCAATACAGGACAACACCCACTCACAAACCAGTGCTGGACAAGTTCCTTCAAAGCTGTAATGCCTTATTTCTTACTTGTTACTGTCATTTTAAAATAATTGGTTCCATCACGATTGTGTCTGCCAGCGCTTGGTGACTGTACAGGAGGTCTGTGGACCGCAGGGCCACAACAAGCCCATTTCCTCAACTCTCCATTTAGTACAGAGGTCCCCAAGTATGGACCAGTGAGGATAAATGTGATAGTGGAGAAGTCCTTTTGTTCTTCAACTGGTCCAACTTGATGGTGAGTCTCCTTTTATCAAGGATTACTGAATGCTTGTGTTATTCATGGCATTGTTAACACTTTATAAACCCTTCATTCAGAGCTGTAAAGAACCTTTAACCTCATATCCCAGACATCAAAGTGGGCCACTAACTGGTGAGATGAAGCTATGCTATGCTGCTACATTCTGAAGAGGTAAAGTAGCAGGTTCTGAGAGTGATGGCTAACCTGGATGTGTTCATCTCCTACTTTAATATCAGCGTCCCAACTTGGAGCTCTGACCACCTCCAGCTTTTTGTTCCTGTTTCTGCTTCAGTCAACAGGGAACTCAAACCTGCAATAGAATCATCAACAACAATGGAATAGAAAACAGAGGAAGACAAAATATCATAAACTTACAAAGCTGAGAAATGTTCATGAAGAATAAATGCACACATTATGATTGAGGCCAGAAAGTAAAACTCCACACCAAATGCATTTTGACATGTAGGGATAATGAACTTGAATGTGTTGAAATAGCAGATGAATGAATCCACTACCACAAGATGGCGTCACAGATCCTGATGCTCTGAGCAGGAAACACCAAGCAAAACATGACTAAAAAGCTCCTGTTGTTCCCTCCATGAAAAACTGTGGCACTGATGAGAAGAAGGATCCCAGCGTCCTCTGAGGATCCATCGCCGCACCATTCGGTAGAAGGATGATCGGGTCGGCACCAGGAGAAACCCTTGTGTCTCTGATGCAGGGAAGATGGAGCACTGAAGAGGCCACATTGTGGCGTCCTGAAGAGGACATTTGGTGGAGCCTGAGACAGCAAACATCATGCCGCCCTTCATCAGAAGAACCATAGCACTTCAGTCACGTGACTGAAGTCATCCAGTCATGTGACTGAAGTCATCCATTCATGTCAGTGATGTCACTTGGCAGGACTGTCATTGCCGTCACATTCTAGAAAAGAATCCAGACTCCACATGTGGCTCCCATGATAACTGATGGACCTCTGGTTGGAGGCTGCACGATGATGCTTGGACTTGAAGGAAAACTCCTTCTCCAAATTCCATTGTGTTCAAATTAAAAGTCCCACAATAAGAAGTAGCTGAATCTGACAGGTGAAGGTTTGGAACTCCAAGATGGTTGATGTTTTCTTGACTTGATGCCCTGACTGTCAGGGTAGATGACAGCTTCTTTCTGCTGCTGCTGCATCTGAGTGGCTATGATTGGAGGTTTTACCTCCCAAGGTTGTCTGGTTCCAGGGGAAATTTGAAAATTCCAGTCCCCAACCTTGGCTGTTCTGAAACTCTTCTCCTGAATCACTCCTGAGCTGCAGCAAGAAAAAATACCAGTGCCCAACCAGATCAACTTAATGGCTGCTAACAGCCTCAGACACTTGATTTCCATCAATCTGGAGCCAAGAAGGCCCTCACCTGTGGTTCTCCTCCAGGAGGGTCCAGGTTCTGCCATTGTGGCTCCTTGTGCCACTGCCAGAGAGCCTCAGCTGCACACTGCAACATTTCAACAGGAGATTGACATTCCTTCAAATGTCCTGACATCTTATTCCAATGGTTCTGTTCCATATTTATATTTTAAAATCAATTACATGATGAAAGCTGCCACAGCTGGTTTAAGTGAGAGAACACGCTAGGCAAGGCAAGGCAATTTTATTTGTATAGCCCATTTTCACAAACAGTTTGTCTCAAAGGGCTTCACATGGCATCATAACAACATCCTCTGCCTTTAGACCCTCACATCGACTGAGGAAAAACTCCATAGAAAACCCTTTTAACAGGGAAAAATCTGAGAAACCTCAGGGTGAGCAACAGAGGAGGGATCCCTCACCCAGGACGGACAGACGTGCAGTAGATGTTGTTACAGACAAGAAAACAGTTTACAATACAAAATGTGGGAAACACGGAAATGTTAATAACAGCTGAAGAAGGAAGCTTCTGGTAGGGGAGGCAGGGAGAGCAAGCCAGCTTGATGGGGGACTGGATGGCAGACTGGTTCATGGAAGGGGAGCGCAGGCCGGTGTAACAGTAGGGAATAAGAGGGGGGGGGGGGGGGGGGGCGATGCAGGCGGCGGTTGGGGCTCTGGTGGATCTGTGGAAACACAGAGAGACTGCGAGACACCAAGGCCAAACTACAAAGTGCAACAAGTAGTGGTAATGACAGTTCCAAAAATGTGCAGGGAGGAGAGGAGGAGAGAGGGGGAGAGGAGGGAAGGGCTCCATGTAACCTGATGTGTCCCCCAGCAGTCTAAGCCTGTAGCAGCATAGCTATCAATGGTTCAGAGCTACCTGAACCAGTCCTAACTGAAGGCTCTGTCATAGAGGAAGGTCTTAAGCCTGGACTTAAACGTAGTTAAAGTGTCTGCCTCTCTGACCCATGGAGAGAGCTGGTTCCACAGTAGAGGAGCCCGGTAACTAAAGGCTCTACCTCCCAGTCTGTTTTTATTGATACTGGGAATCACTAAAAGACCTGCATTCTGGGAGCGGAGTGCTCTGGTCGGACAGTAGGGACTAATGAGCTCTTTCAAATAGGATGAAGCTTTATCATTAAGAGCCTTATAAGTCAGCAGAAGGACTTTGAAGTCGATTCTAGATCCTACAGGAAGCCAGTGGAGAGAAGCTAAAGTGGGAGAGATGTGTTCTCTCTTCTTAACTCCCATCAAAACCCTCGCTGCAGCGTTCTGGACCAGCTGGAGACTCTTTAGAGAGTATTTAGGACATCCTGACAGGAGAGAGTTGCAGTAGTCCAGCCGAGAAGTGATAAATGAGATTTGAAACCAGTAAAATATGCTTTTCTGTGTGCAAACTAGTGAGGGGCATGGAAGGATATTTTACCACCAATACAGAACCCAAACTTTAGTCATGTGATGAGATGGCGACTGTGAAGAGTGATTATGAAGTTAATGGACAAAATATGAATTGAAAGTAAATACATTAAAAAATACTAAATAAACAAATAAATAAAAGAAGGAGCACAAATGACATTTTTCTGCACAAATTTACTGGTATTAGACTGCATTTTTGGTTCATGAGTAGATGAAAGAGTATCACATATATATTATATACATGTGATACATGCACGTGGCTTTGGACAAAAGCTTAAAGAAATTGTAGAATTATTTAAATGTACCAAGTGGACTGTTTCAGGTTTCTTGAAGACGCTTCAGCTCTCATCCAAGAGGTGTCTTCAGTTTTCTTCACTGATGGGAGGATTTATAGCTCTGTGGGGGCGGGACCTTCTACAGAGGTGATTGACATATGTGAGCTCTGGGTGTCATAGTTGTTTTAGTCAGGTTGTGAAAGGGAAGTTGACTCAACTGGTATCTGTGTCAGTTGAAAGCCTCACAGTAATTCCATAATCTAGGAGTAGAAACCAGAGTCGCTCACGACGAGGATGGGATTCAAACCCATGCGTGCAGAGCACAATGGATTAGCAGTCCATCGCCTTAACCACTCGGCCACCTCGTCTGCTGACAGCAACCCTGAGCTTTTAAACACCTGAACTCTTTGGAGCCTATTTGTCAGAAATGGACCCAGCAGGAGCCACTGAACACAACTCTGACATAATCAGGCTTCTTCCCAGCAGCATCGTGCTGCAGAAGGCAGAATACAGACCATCGACACATCATCAGAGTGAACACCAGCTGATGTTTACAAGTTTAATTCACCTTTTACTACAAAATAACATCCAAGCTCAGATTCTCTTGTCCTGATTGAACAAGTAAATGTTTAAGAAGATGAGAGTACCAGACTTTTTCATCCAAGGAAACAAGCATCCTATCACTGTCCTATGCAGAGTTTCTTTTAAAAAAAAAGTGAGACAACCTCAAGATTTTCTGTTTCCTCTTGTTGGATTTTGCCACAGAGAATCAGAGACAATCAAAAGCTTGTTGGACTTTAATGTTGGAGGACTGAACAAGTCATGACATCATCAGTTTTACCTTCACAGGTGCTTCATTTACTTTACTTTCAATTTTACAGAGGTAGAACCTGAAATCAAAGCTGCCCATCAAAAGAAGTGAAAGCTTCCCAGGCTGTGATGTTCTTGTCTACAAACTGTCTTGTATGGAGCTTCAATCTTTAATAAAAAGAATAAAAAGAAGATGACATGTGTTGTGATTTGGCGCTTTAAAAATAAAACTTACGACTTACATGGAAACTGTCTGGGGGGGGTGGAGCCTAGGTATGTGTTTGATGTCTGAATTCTGTCTCTGATGTCTGAATTCTGTCTTTGATCTCTGGGTTCTGAGCATTGATCTCCTGCTTCAGTCTTTGATCTCTGACTGATCCTAAACTAATCAAAGGATCACATCAGCATATTGGTCCAGTCTACAGATGGTGATTTTACCTATTTGAAGCCTTATTTTGTGTTTGATGGACATTTTTAAAATCATTAATGACTTTTTGACTGAACATCCTGGACACTGTGGTGCCTGATGAGGAGACAACTTGGGTACAAAGTTGAAGAGGAGGGTTTTTGGAGAAGGGATATTTTTGCAGTGTTCCAAGTCAATAATAACTGTGGAAAAATGTCATCATTTTTCAAAATGTCCTCACGAAGATGGTTTGTAATTCTGTCTCTCCCTCATCCTCAGCTGCTGCAGCACTTTAAAGAAAACCTTTGACTCGTGGATCCAAAAAGATCAGATGTTGTCTCCTCCAGAACATCAACACTTTAACGTTGTTGGCAGGACTCCAACCTGAGCAGGGAGACCCCAATGGATTTCTAGTCCATCGCCTTCACCACTCGGCCACAACAACCACATTCACACACACATTTGTAAAAGATTCACATTGACACAACTCTTTAAAATTATGTCACAAGCCCATTTGTTTGAGGTCCTATTTTCTCTTTTTCAGCATTCCTTTGTTTCCAGGTCTCTAATAAGTGCAGAATTACAAAGACAAAGCTGGATCCATCCTGGGCAGGTGATAGGAGCCCATTGACCACTGGCCAGAGACCCTGGCACAGACGTTGGGGGTGGTGATAGAGAGCATTTCTACAATTATATTCTACATTTATAGAATTCTACAATCCTACAATTTCATTGAGCAGACGCTTTTGTCCAAAGCCACTTGCATATTTTTTCGGTGAGTTTGGCTCCTGAGCTCAAGACAGTTGTGACTCATAAAGGACAGCTTCAAATGCAGCTGTGAAGCCTCATTGTCAGCTGGGAGGAACGACAGGTGTCTCCCTCTAGTGGCTCCTCACAGCAACACGAGCCTCATTTCATACACATGCATCCACCACCTCACTACCAAAGGCCAGTTGGGCCTCGACAGACAGGTGAGTTTCAAGTGTTGGACAAAGGTCTTTAAGATGTTCTTATTAATTCTATAACATCTGAGACTAAAATCTATGGAATTACAACTAACAAGCAGTCAAACACCTGATCAGATGCTCCTTCATGAGGCTGAGAAGAATCAATCTAAACTGGGATGAAGAAAATTAATTGAGAGGAGAAACCTACTGATTGGATGACATGGACCCACCTGATCCATGTCAGCCTTGTTGGAGCAGAAAGAGGTGGATCAGAGGAATCAGTGGATCAAGACTCAGGTGTCAGATGAAGAATCTCTTTATTCACAATGGAGTCCGAGAAATCTTCCAACGTGAACTTGACAGACCATTTTATACCAAAGACAGGCTGTGTGTGTGTGTGTGGGGGGGGGGGGGGGGGGGGGACAATGGCTTAAGGGAGCTCCAGGTAGCTGGTTTGAACTGGTCCCTCATCTCTGTGAGTAGAAACCATCTGAGGTGGAGGGTGGAGATCTGATTTGACCTCCTGATCTCCCAGTAAAGCCAGTATAGATGTTGAGCTTGGAGGAGTTGATGGCCTCCTTCATCTTCTTGTTGGAGATGTTTGCTAAACTCAGCACCACCACAGATCAGAGGAAAGTCCACTTGTAAGCTGGACATTGGAGTTTCTAGTGACCTGCAGGATCTTAGTTGTGGTGGCAGCAGGCCTGTTCTAAGAGCTTTGCTCACATTCATGATCAGGCTTCATAATGGTTCTGGACCACTGAGTGATAGAAGCTGATCCTGGGGCAGCAGAAGACAAATATAGAGAAGAAAAGACAAAAGACAGAGAGAAATGAGGGAGAGAATGACAAAAAGATGGGAACAAGATGAGGGTGAAAGACAAGCAGAGAGAAAGACAGAGGGATGGAAGACAGACACACAACCAACAAAAGCAACAACAGCAATAATAGTTTTGATATTGTCCTGTTATTGATGTTTTCATGTGAAAGTGGCATATTTAAGATAAAAGACACTGTTAGAACAGAAAGATCCAGAAAACCCACCAACAAGAGGTGTCTGGTACAGATGTGGAATTATTGGCTCACACAATGTTGAGGCAACTGGGAAGAAGACAAACAAAAAAGGCTTGTGTGATTCAGACATTCATCAAAAATGGTCCTGTAGAACTGTTCAATGTGTCATGACTTCAGAAGCTCAAATCCTCTCTCAGGTCTAGTGAGAGTGGAAGAGATTATAAAATGAGAGAAGCAGGGCCCTCACTCAGAGCTGAAATACCTCAGTTGGGAGAGCGTTAGACTGAAGATCTAAAGGTCCCTGGTCCCATCCCAGGTTTCAGCAGAGGAACAGCATTGACTTTACTTTCCAGTGGAGGAACTGCAGACATGAAGGAAACTAACATCTTGTCCTGTGTATTCTTATGACATTCAAGACATTCTTGGAGCCTCTTGTTGGATTTTGCCACAGAGAATCAGAGCCAATCAAAAGCATGGTGGACTTTAACATGGAGGATTGAACAAGTCAAGAAAGCAGCAGTTTGACCTTCACAGGTGTTTCTTTTCCTGTCTAAATGCTGCAGCGAGAGCCTGAGTAGCTCAGACGGTAGAGCATCAGACTTCTAATCTGAGGGTCCAGGGTTCAGGTCCCTGTTCAGGTGCTGTGGATGTTCCAGTGTTTGACAACATGGTACTGGATGAAGTTTAGTGTTGAACAAACTGTCATCACCAAAAGTAGAAGTGTTCTTGTCTTGAGACTGTTCCTGCAGGTCAAATGTGAAGAACCGGCAACCCCCATTTTGCAAAAAGTTAAATTTTTCTAACTGTTCAATTGGAAAGTATTTTCAGATTGAAGAAGTGATCAAGAGAAACAGGAAAATCCCTCTAAACACAGCAAACTCCATCCATCAATCCATTTTCTACAGATTTTCCTGTTCAGGGTCTCAGAGGGAACTGCAGCCTGTCCCAGCAGCCTCAGTACAAGAGGAGGGGTTCACCCTGGACAGGTCGCCAGTCCATCACAGGGCCAGGTGAAAGTGCCAACCACTGCACTGCCCCTACTAGTCGTCTACATATCAGTGTTCTCAGTATTGCACTGACATTCACATCAGTATTGTGCTTATATTTTATTTCCTGGCTCTTCAAGCCTCCTATTATGCTGTAGTTGATTGCTTCAGTGACCAGGAGACGTTATCATTGGCAGCTAGTTTACTATTATTGCTGCTGCTGTTGCTGTTGTTGGTTGTGTGTCTGTCTTCCATCCCCCTGTCCCTCTGTCTTTCTCTCTGCTTGTCTTTCTCCCTCATCTTGTTCCCATCTTTTTGTCATTCTCTCCCTCCTTTCTCTCTGTCTTTTGTCTTTTCTTCTCTATATTTGTCTTCTGCTGTCTGTCCTATCCTGCTCTCTTTCAACAACCAACCAGTCAAAGCAGACGTCCGGTTAAAAAAATTATCATAAAAGAACTCTTGATGTGATTTGGCTTGAGACATGAAGAAGATAGGATTTTTTTCTCTTAATTTTAGAAGCATTTACAGATTCATGTAAAGATCATCAATCAGTGTAGTATTTCAGACAGACTTCTGGTCCGTGAGGACGAGGAATCCAGCACAGATCCACAGAACTCCAACTGCCATCTTTGATGATTCCTTTACAGTCTGTAGGGTGGAGAGATCCTCCTGAGTCTGGCTTTGAATGTTTGTCTGTGGATGTGTTAACCCTGTCATGGACTGGTGACCTGTCCAGGGTGAACACGGCCTGTCGCCCAAAAGCTGCTTGGATAGGCTCCACCCCCTCCATGACCCTGAACAGGATAAGCAGAAGAAAATGGATAGAAGTCATGACACATTGAACAGTTCGACAGGACCATTTTTGATGAATGTCTGAATCACACAAGCCTTTTTTGTTTGTCTTCTTCCCAGTTGCCTCAACATTGTGTGAGCCAATAATTCCACATCTGTACCAGACACACCTCTGGTTGGTGGGTTTATGGATCTTTCTGTTCTAACAGTGTCTTTTATCTTGCTTTTATCTTTTATCTTTTGGATCTTTTCTTTGTATCTGCATTCTGTGGTGCACGGTTGCTCTGGAAGAGCGCTCTATCTAACTATTTTCACTGTACCCCCCCCCCCCCCCCCCCCCCCCCCCCCGTATAGCAAAAAGAAAAGATTCTGATTCTTACACACACACACACACACACACACACACACACACACACACACACACACACACACACACACACACACACACGTGTATAAACATGATGTTCCGAATGTTTCACTGTCTGTGGTTGTCCATCTTTCCTTGCCTCTTCACTGTCATTGTCAGAACTCTGAGCAATCTTCCTCTCCAGGTGATGTCTCTGAGTGATGATGATTGCTGTCTGTTCAACCAGCTTCATTTGTTGATATCTGAGAAGGACTGAAGACAGCAAAGTGTGCTGATTGGCCAACAACCCCACACAGGTCAAAGGTCACTGCTCTGAGGCAGACCAGTTTACTATATCAGTGGTGACACCATCCACTGCTGGCGCTCTCTTCAGTGCTTCTTGTTTCTGCCCTTTGTGCTTGAGCTCCTAGAGCAGCTGGTCCGGCTCTCCCCCTTTTCTTTTCTATTCCACTAATTTTTTTTTTAAATTTTCTATTTTTGTAATTCATCATCGATCTCAGCTCACGGTTGCTACACTCTTGACCTCCTGTGAGCCTTGAATCTCCATCCTGACCAGCAGAGAGAAGCCACCTTTGTGTTGGAGAAGAGCAGCTTAGTCGAGGCAGCCAGCAGCCTGAGACCAGAGGGTAGCGAATCAACGCGCTTCCCTTCTTCATCGAGCGAATGTCAGCGGGAGCCACGGTCGACGAGGTGGAGGCTTTGGAAGCCGTCCTCCCTCCAGTTCATTGGAGAGGCATCGTACATCGATGGGAGAATCCAGCTGAGAACGTCAGCCGGTTACGTTGGTTTTCACCTATTCAGGCCTGGACTCCTGTCTCACTGCCAAACTCTGCCTGACTCCGTAGAGCTGGTCAGCCTCCACTCAGTCCTCTTCATTTGTTTGGAGGTCACTATCGTTCATCCTACACACCTTTCCACCTGCCTCTTTGCCGTCTACTTGAAGCTCAGATAAATGGAGGCTAATTCATCCCTGCTACTCAATAAGTGCCTTCATTACTCTGCTGGAATTATCACTCTGTCTTAAGTGTTTTCTTAATTGTATTAAATCCTCTTTAATTTCCAAGAAGTGTTCCAACTCATTCATGCATGCAAGCCACTGATCCACAAGAACTCATTGATGAGCTTAAACCTGAGACTGATCGTTTCTCGTTGGATGAGACAAAAATACAACGAGTGGAGCCCAGAGTAACAACTGGATAAAACATTCTAAAGATACGCCGTCATCACCAGTTTATCAAGTCACGACACTCTTTTTATATCATCTTTTTATATCATCCAACATCCTCAGGGACTATCATTGAAGAAGCTCCATTTAATATAAGATGCATAAAATCACACCACATGAAGCAGGCTAATGAAAAATAAATCAAATGTAAAAATGCTTTATTTTAAGATCTAGAATATCTTGTGAATATCTGGAGCTTAATTCCAGCAGCAGACCTCCTCAGGTGATGGAATTTATATTTGACATGTTTACCATTAAATGAGACACATTTGCAGTCCATTGAAATCTACTTGTGTTCATGGTGAGTTGATTTCAAAACATGAGCTGACAGAATCTACGTTTAGGTAGGAACCACCATATCCAGGGGTCTGGACCTTTTTGTAGTCAGAGCCATCAAAGTAGCAGACTAAGCTAGCAGACATTAGCATTGAGAAGAAACTGATACCTGGAGCCTACTTTTGGGTCTGGTCAAGTGATAACAAAATAATATGACATTGTTGTCAGACTGACGCCTGCTCAACAATGACCAAACACCGCCTTATGGCATTGTGGGAAATTTCTGCTTGGCCCGTGTCCATCAATACACACAAAGAAATTTCTCCAGAGTCAGTCACACCAGTGGTAAAAACACTAAAGGGCTGTCAAGGAGAAACAGGATACGACCAAACACACACACAAGTTACAGAGAGAGAACTCTCCCAGAAGGAACCACTCAAAGGAGAACCATGGACATCATCAGGCTGTATGACCTCATCAATATGAGACAGGTGGATAGGAAACAAGCTCAGAGATGTCAGAAACATGAGATCCAAGTGCTGAAAAAGCTTCAACTGGTGAGGTTCCAGAACCAAGAGCGAGGTGGAGCCTGCATCACCTACTGGGAGCTTTTTGTCAAAGGTTCAACTTTGATTTGAATGCTTTTGGAGAGACAACGTGCAGGGAGGGAATTTGGTGATGAAGAACAAGTTCCTCTCAGCTTTAAATGGAGTTTTCAGGAGTCAAACAGACACTCCTCTGATCCGTTGTCAGATGTGTTCTCATTGCACCACAGCCCTACAGGTTGAGGGTTCTGATCCTAGTCAGACACATTCACTATGATGCTGCTGAGCCTGAAGGTAGGATGAGTAAAGGAGTGTCTGAGAGAGCTTCAACAGACAAACTGTCCAGTTTAACAACAAATACTAGTCAGTATTCATGTTGCTGCCGTGACCCGGATTCAAACCAGGGTTGCTGCAGCCACAACACAGAGTACTGACCACTATAGGATCACGGCCTCCTGGAGGCTGAGGTTTGAGCTTCTATGTCTTTGTCTCATTGAGAGATCAAAGACAATTTGTGTCCACAAAGAAATCATTGAGGAATCAAAGTGAGATCAAAGAAAGAATTCTAAGATCAAACACAAAACTCTGAGATCAAAGGTTGAAGTTCCCAAGGTTCAGTTTTAGCTCAGACCCTCTTTAATATCTGTATACTGCCACTTGTCATCAGGAGACTCAGTATAAACTTCCACAGTTCTGCTGATGTCACATAGCTGTACATCGCCGTGTCTCCTGATGACTTCCTCCACGTCACCTGTTGATGTGACAGGACTCGACCAAACGTCATGTTTTGATGAAGAGGGTGTGAGTCTGAGTTGACTCAGTTGAGACAACTGGACAGCAGCAGGACAGAACAGAGACTCTCCACAATGACAGGAGACAGGAAACAGGTTTGGACCATCTGGGCTCCACCCACTTGTATTTATTGAAGGAAATTATACAAATCAACAAAGTGGAAACATTGGTTTTGCCAGTGGGTTTAAATCATGATTGATATTTTAGTGTTTGTTCATCCATTTATTTGTCCAAGAGAAGAAGAAGTGACTCTGAGTCAAACTGGAGTCCTTTGAGGTCTGGCATCTCAAGAAGGAGGAGCATTCAGGCTGAGGTCATCATAACAGTCAGGATGTGCTGACTCATCATTAGTGGGAATCTCAGTGTCTATGTTGTGTAGTGAGGGACAGCACTGTTGCTGTGGCCTGATATGTAGATGAAGGAATCAATGAGACACCATGAAGACAGACAGCATTGCTGGACAACACCTTCTTTTATTACTTCAGCATTGGCAAGAACTGGAAGCATCAGCAGAACCACCGCAGAAAAAGAACACTTTTTTTTACAGATTTTTCACGTCACCAAGCACTCTATGAGCTAAACTGCCCCCTTCTGGCTTAACTACGCATGTACAGGTGAAACAATTAAACTCTTAGCAAAAATAACAGAAAATCATGGAGCTCATTATGACATCACACTAACTACTTTCACTCCAGAAATCATGTCATGACATCATAAAGAAGAATAGAAGTCTCTTCCTCACAGGTGTCACAGAACAAAATCTCTCCAACACTAAACAGCAGTGAGAGAGCAAAGCTGGTAAGAAGACAAGACTGTTGGAGGAGGAAACCTCTCAATGTTCCAGAGGTGTTTCAGTGGAAGACATCACATTTGGGAGGGAGGTTCTTGACATTTTCATCCATTTTTATTTTGGTCAGATGAACACATCATGAGCTCTACTTGGACAGAATACGCCTTCAAACAGGCAGGGGTGCTGAGGCTCAGAGACCAACAGTTGAACAACATCAGAGCTCATCAGAACAAAGACCAAGGTGTCTGTTTTCATTTCAAAAGATTTGTTGTCAGTGAGTCTCTTATATTTTTCATCAACACCTGAATGAAGGATGGTTTCATGAAAAACTGTCATTTTTTTAACGAAAGCTGAGAAAAACACAGTTTTGTCAAAGAAGTGGTTTTCCAGCATCAAACTGGACTTCATTTTGTTTCCATCTCTCATTTGGTGACTTCAAATGTTCACTGTAAAAATCCAGCCTACTAATCAGGAGGAGGCCCAGTATTGGACCATGAGCTGATCTCTGCTATGCTGGTAGATGGGAACTTGTTTAAAGTTGATTTTGTGATTATTTTTCATCAAAATGTGCTCAGACGGCTCCTCAACAGTTCTGATGATGAACAGAACCTCTGTCCTCATGGGTCATGTGACAGGATGTGACCTCTACATGAGCCAGAAGCAGTGAACGCACCCCCGCACAGCAGAACATGTTCACTTGACCTGCTCTGGCTACTTGTGTTTAGCTTGCTGCTAACAAAAGTGGGTACAAAAATGGAATCATGGTCCCTTCAGACTTTCCATCAGTTTCATTCTGTCAGTGGAACGAGTCAGTTTGGGCTGTAGAGACTAAAACAATCAATCCAATGTTTTGCAGCCACTTCTTCTTGGATGTTTATGGGAAAAAAGTATTTTGGGGCCACAGTGCATCACGTGGTGGATGGGGGAGGAGCATCCAAATCTGAGGAGACGTTTCCATTGGATGGAAAATGAGTCGACACCACTGAGGGAAGGATGAGTCCTCAAATGTTTGGATTGTTTTAACAGGAAGAGAAAAAAAGAAAAACCGGGAGTTTGATGTAAAAACACTGGAAAAGTTTTTGGTTTGTCATGTGTGGAGAGATAAATGAGCCATGACCACAGAGATGCAGGATCAGAACTGAGAACATGGAGTTTTCATTTCAGGGACCTTCAATAACCTTTGATCTATCTGATAAAACAGGCCAGAACTGAGACTTGACCTTGAGAACAGAGATGGACGATCATGAAAACATGAGGAAAACTACAAGACTGCAATGAGGAGACGTCCTGTTGCTTTAAACATCACCACGGTGAAAGCAGAAGAAGCCTGGAGCTCAGTTGTGGCGGCGCTGCAGTCACACGTTCGTGGTGTCTTGGTGGTGAACTCCAGCCTCTTCATCAACCAAGCCTTCCTCTGTAGCATCACCAGCGTTGAGTTCAATGTTCTCCTGGTGTCCTGCCTGCCGCTCCATTTTGGCCTGGAAGACATGACAGCTCAGACCTCCAGTTGCTGCTGAAACAACTGCTCATAGCCAAGGACTACGAAGCTACGTCGTGTTACCTTGAAGTAGCGGTAGAAGAAGACAGCACATGACCCCAGGATCAGATGGTGGATGAACGCTCTGATGATGAAATCACTTAAAGGCACTGAAAAACATTTAGAATCATCACATTTGATCAATGACATCACCACTGACCACCACAGACATGTTGATGGTTGAAGGTTGTTGATGGAAGGCTGCATGTTAAAGGAACAAGCTAACTTTTAGGAGAAGTCTCTGATTGTCCATCATCCCCAGAGCCAGACTAGAAGATGGAGACCCTTCTCTAGGAGCTGAGACTCATGCTAGTTAGCTTAGCACAATGAATGGTAGGAGGTGGGAAGTGTTAGCATAAAAGTCCCAAACAGTCGTTGCCTGTGGAAGGAACTGAAAAAAAAGAAAATAGAAGTTTTAATATAAACAGACAGAAAATGTTGTTATTTCATGTGTTTTCACATAAAACAGACACCCCCTATTTTTTGAATTTATTCCACCTGACCAGTAGGTGGAGCTCTGACGCTTACGTGGGTTAGGCTGAGAGATTTTTCCCACAGGCCCAACGAAGCCTCAGAAATCAAACGGACTTGAGAAGACGTTCATCCATCGTTTCTCTCTTCATTGATCCTCAGTCTTCATCCTGGGTATCACATGTAGCGTCCAGATACCCCTCAGTCTGGAGCCGCTACACC
Organism: Aulostomus chinensis; assembly: GCF_037954235.1. Lineage (NCBI taxonomy): Eukaryota > Metazoa > Chordata > Actinopteri > Syngnathiformes > Aulostomidae > Aulostomus > Aulostomus chinensis. Next base: position 27,560,552 of record NC_141323.1, read on the forward strand.
TGCATTCATATATCTGGGCTTGTGGATCACTTTGAACAGACATTCTAATTTTAGAATCAGACACATAGCTGGGACTACTTTCCTGACTGGGAGCAGTGATTTGGCCACCAAAACCAAATGTTTGTTGGAGCAGGAGAGCGACTGCTGCTACTGATCATGGCCGACATTGGAAGAGAGGGGGAGGAGGAGGAGGAGGACTGCAGGACAAACCAACATCATGATCCTGAGACAGTTGATGCTAACACTTCCCACTCACTACCATTCATTATGCTAAGCTAACTCATGGTCTGCTGGTCTCTGCTGGTCTCAGCTCCCTCATGGACACACAGAACATGTAATTACAACATTCTTGGTTTGATTTCACCAACGTGTTGAACCTCATGCAGTTTCCTCTCTCTTTGTTTCCTGTTTGTTCAAATTGTCCAGTTCAAGTCTGGGGCCTCTTGCAACGAGATCGTTTCCTGTCAGGTTCGTTCTGACACTGAGTTTGAAGTGGGACCTTCACGTGAGCAAATGATAGGACGAACAAATGTTTCTGGAGAAACTATTAACACTTGCTAACACTTCCCAACCGCTACTATTCAATGTGCTAAGCTAACTAGCGAGGGTCTCAACTCTCTAGAGAAAAGTCTCTGTCTCCTTGTCTGGTTCTGGGGATGATGGACAAGAAGCATATTTCCCAGAAGGTTGGTGGATTCATTTAACACAGACTATTTTTACACGTCCGCCATCGTTCCACTGTTATTCTGAAAATGACAACAGTCCAGATTTAATCAGGATTCTAGAAAGAGTTTATTCTGGGTGGGTTTTCAAAACTGAGCATTTCTCAATGAAAACGTAGGACAGACCAATATTATTTAGGTTTGAGGCTTTTCTGTCATGAATGAACTTCAGGAGGAATTAAAACTGTAGAGTCTCACAGTGTGAGACACTTTAACTGGACGGGAGACAAACAAATGACAAGTCAAGTCAGTTTTATCTATATTGCACCAAATCACAACAAAAGTTATCTCATGACACTTTACAGGTGTCTGCTTTCTGAATTGTACCAAGGTGCTTGTTTCCTTGGACTTATAGATTTCTTTTTTAACGGGGCATTTGAGTCCAAAGTTGTTCTTAAGGTGCCTGTTGGACTGTCAAGACAATGATCAATTTGACAGTGAACTTTAGCTCCGCCCTTCATCTCTCAGACTAGCCTAGCTAGTTAGAATTAGCTAGCTGGACTATTTTCCATAGTCATGTAAAAAGCTTCATCAGAATGTTGTCATTTTCAGGCTAAAAACAAGAAGCAGGAGAACAGAGGAGTAGAAAGTGCATGTAAATGTAGTCAGGGTCACATTCTTCTGTCTGACTCCAGCTGGTCCTGTTGTCACCTGCTATGATGAGGTGGAGCTCCTGGCTCTCAGAGGAGAAGTGATGGGGGAAAACATGGGACAGGTGATAAACACATTTGTAGTTCCCTCGGTGGGTGTGGTCTGCTGCTGAGAACAGGAACTGGGCGGAGTACTTGAGCGCTGGTAGGGTGTAGTTCTGTGCCGTGCTGGAGGTGGAGAAGATGAGCTGGAACAGGCCTCCTGGGTACTGTGGTTCAACAGAGCAACTGATGGTGAAGTTGGAGCCCCGGAGCAGCAGAGTCTCCTGCTGCCTCACCTCAGAGACGCCGTCAGTGAAGGCAGAGAAGGAGATGTTTGGCTGGACCAGCAAATCTGTGGAAGGGGGAGCAGAAGAAAGGCTGAATCAGCAGATGTGCTGGTGTCATCGAGGAAGCAGCAGCTTGTTTGGAATGTCCAGTTTTACCTGAGCACACCACCATCAGACTGGTAGCACTATGAACTTCATCAGTCTCCACTACACACTCCCGCAGTCCAGATGCTGACTGGACACAAGAAGACCTGATCCACCACACAGGCCTGAATAGCGAGTCCCTTCTTTTATTTGTCAAAGCAGCAGAGCCACAATTCATCCGTCTACACACTGCAGAGGCAGACTGGTGGAGCCATTCAGGACCCCCAGGGGCCGCTGGTCTCCACTCTCCCTGGTGTTTGATCTCCAGGGTCCCAGCACAGCGACTGGGCTCTCCCACCATCCTGACTCCATCAGGCTCTGAGCAGACACAGGAATCATGAGTGGTAGAAGCAAAGCGGTGGGATGAAGCAGATCTATGACCTTCACCTGAGCAGACGAGGCCAACGCTTTTCCCAGGTAAGCAGGTCTTCCTCACTGAGCCAGACCTTCCACAGTTTAGCAGAGCAGATTCATCTCCACCACACTGGAACTTTGCTGCCATGACTGGGGTCTCCATGTCTGTATACGGGCCCCCGTGGAGGAGGGACGGAGCCCCACACCCCAACTCTCTACACAGCACCTCTGCATCCTGCAGGCCAAAATCCTCCTCACACACAGAGGACCATGACTGGTTAGACTTCACCTCCAGTCTGCCTGTGCACAGACTGGACCCCCCCGCCAGCCTGACAGACTCTGTGGAGACATCAGGAAATCATCATTCTAATATTCACCCATTTTTCTCAGCTACTAATCCTGCTGAAACTCATCGGAAAAAACAAGAACCATGAAACTTCCCTTCCTGACTCACCTTCCTCTTGTTATTGCTTGATGAGGCTGAACCCCCAAAACACACACACACACACACACACACACAAACACACACTCGTATTTGAGACAACTTGGTCTCTCTGCTTAAAGTGAAACATCTGGATTCCGTATTTCACATCATCAACATGACCCTCATCAAATTCAGGATCTCATCATTGTCAGAATCATAGAGGAATATTTGTGTTCATGTAAACAGCCAAAGTCAACTTGTCCTGGATCTCAGTCACATGACTGTTAGTGTCAATAATGTTACCTGAGCAGGTGATTTCCTGGATGGTGGAACCAGGAGAGTTCCATGATCTCACACACTCCTTCAGTGTTGATGTAGACTGAACACACTCAGAGTTGATGAACCACATGAGTCGTTCTGAGGACGCGTCTCTCTCCTGTGTTGAGACAGCAGAACCACAGTCCAGCCATCTACATATCACAGCTGTTTCCTTCAGGGTCCAGGACCGGTCTGTCTCTGCTTCTCTCCACTCTCCCAGGTGTTTCACCTCCAGTCTACCAGCACAGTGGTTTGCTCCTCCCACCAACCTGACATCATCAGCATCTGAGCAGAGACAAGAGCATCATTAATACATGAATATGCAACAGGACGGAGGAGGACCTGAACCAAAGCTGCACCTGAGCAGATGAGTCCAACTGATTTGCCAGTTGAGCAGGTTTTTCCAGACCCTGAGCGTCCACAGTCCAGGAGGGAAGATTCATGGCCCTCACACTGGAACACCTGAGCCCAGAATGGAGACTCTGCTGGTCCAAAAAGTCCCCCCTCCAGGACTGAAGGTGTCCCACATCTCAGCTCTCCACACAGCACCTCTGCATCCCGCATGTCAAAGTCCTCTTCACACACTGAGGACCACAGCTGGTTAGATTTCACCTCCAGTCTGCCAGAGCAAAGGTTCGACCCGTCCACCAGCCTGACAGACTCTGAAAAAGACAACAAGAGGCAGATTCATGATGAGAATGAATTCATGTCAACATGAACTCACCTGTTCATGCCTCTGACATGTTAACGAGCAAACCCTGGAAATGAGACAGGAAGACACAAATTTCCAAGGAATTTATCCTCCTTGAAATAATTCATGTGATCCAACAGGGCTGGTTCTAGACACTCACAGATAAGGGGGCAGATGGAAATGTGAAGGGGGCAAAGGGTGGCAACACATGTGGGAAAATGGTGTGGTGGCGGTGTTGGGGGGGGGGGGGTAGGTGGTTCTCTGGATAACTGATATTATCATGTAGTTTGATTGCTCTTTATCAGACCTTTACCCTAAGACCGGTCCCACTTGGTCCAACTTGTCCCACCTGAAGGCTAAGCTTCTGCTGGTGTAACTCTTCAGGTCACTGAGGCCCACAAACCCCCTGACCCTGATGAGGTGGCAATACCTCGGGGCAAAATAAAAAAAAAGAAAACAAAAACAAAAACAAAAAACAAAAAACATTTCTTAGGATGACAACAACTAAATCTTGACATCTACCTTCATTGGATGGCCTGTATCAAATATATTCAAACCCAACAATAACACTTATCATGATTGCCAATGTCAACAAAACAGAAAGGGTAGGCCAGGTTATTAAAGAAAAATCCCTTCACCAAGTCTTGAAAAACAAAACCGATCAATAGAAAATAAATAAATAAATAAAATAAAGAATAAAATAAAACATCCATCCAGATCTTGACAACCAACAACATTGAAGGTCTTTGTTGGCTCCATGCTGCAGACCAGCTCACTGTGGTGCTTGTGGGATCCAGAAAGAAACACTTCTCTTACAGAGTCAAACAGTGAGAAGAACAATGGGCTGGTCCTCAGTTGACTCTACAAATACAGATGTGCGTGCAGCTGAGTGACAGGGAGATGAGAGGAAGCTGAGACTGTATCACGCACCTTTTTTTGCATTTTTTCCGCTACTGCAGATAATTTTGTCAACTCATAATATATCAATTTTGTCTGTATATCAAAATGTTTTTTTTTTAACTTCTAAAATTTTGATTTGAGGGTGCAGGACATTTGTTTGAGACAGATCTTGCTTCCCCATAGAGCCGCCCTGATGATCTTATATCATCTAATATCCCACATGTGTCAATCAGAGAACACAACTGGAATCTCTGGTTTTCATCACCTTCTGGACCCTTGCAAAATTGAGCACTGGTTATGTCACGATCCCTGTCTCGTGCTTCCTGTTTTATTTTGTAGTCATGTCCTGTCTTCCTGACCTCCCTCCTGTGATTCCCTCATGTGTCTCACCTGGTTGATTGCACCACCTGTGTCTTGTTTCCCCTCTCATTTTTAACCCGTGTGTTTTCCCCTGTTAGGTTGTTGGGTCATTGTTGTTGTTGTCGTTGTTGATGATGTCGCTGTCGTCGCTGATTGTTCTGTCTTGTAGACTGTCAAGTTCATCAGTCACCGGTCAAGCCTCCAGCCTCACGTCTTGTCTCCGCCCTCACACCACGTCTCCGCCCTCACGCCACGTCTCAAGCCTTCGCCCTCACGCCACGTCTAGCCCCCAGTCACCCAGCTTCAATAAACCTCTTTTGTGCACCTCCCAAAATTGTCTGCATTTGGGTCTCCCACACAATCCTCAACCCTCAACCCTAACATGTTACCAAAAGGAAAGAAAATTAACTTGTGATTGGAAGGTTGCTGGTTCAATCCTCAGGATTTGCAGGAAGAAGCAGTGTAAATGACTCTAATGTCGGTCCATTTCTGAGGGAAAATTTCCCGTGGGCTTTTATTTTGTTAAGGCAATTCTCAGGAGTTGAGGCTTTTATATTGAAGAGCATCCAGTTAAGTTCCTGCACATCTGGCAGGCAGCATTTTGAAGCTCCTGGCTGGAACTGGAACAAGGAACTGTGTTTCATTTGTTTGATGTCAATTTATGGGAATCAATGAACTTGATTGAGTGTTGAGATGAAGGCTATGCTAACAGGAGCTTCTCTCACAACTGTTTCTCAGTCTTGTTAGCTTCTCTACCTCACCACGTGAGCACACTATGGGTGAACATGACTAATTTTTGTGGTTCGTTGTTGTGAAGATTGTTTATGTTGCAGATCTGACGTTTAAAAAAAGAGCTAATTTCATTTATCTGTCTTTTAGCACTTGAGGGTTTTTCATGAAGAAAAGGATGAAACAGACAGTAAATTATGTTAAAATCCTACTGAGTGCTGAACAGATTAAAAAGCTACTGGAAACATCAGTGCACTTCACCTTTGTCTCACCAGGATTGAGCTACAAGCAGCACTGCTGCCTCCCTCATGAACACCACTGAGGTGCCCTTGAGCAAGGCCCTCAGTAGGTGAACTGAGCAGCTTGATTTGGTTTTTGTGAACATTATCAGAGTGATGCTGCAAATGTGAGTCACTCAGGGAGTTTCTTCTGGTTAAATAAATGTTAAAAATGGAATATCATCATTGTCAGAATAATAGAAGAATATTTGTGTTCATGTAAACAGCCAAAGACAACTTGTCCTGGATCTCAGTCACATGACTGTTAGTGTCAATAATGGTACCTGAGCAGGTGATTTCCTGGATGGTGGAACCAGGAGAGTTCCATGATCTCACACACTCCTTCAGTGTTGATGTAGACTGAACACACTCAGAGTTGATGAACCACACGAGTCGTTCTGAGGACTCGTCTCTCTGCTGTGTTGAGACAGCAGAACCACAGTCCAGCCATCTACATATCACAGCTGTTTCCTTCAGGGTCCAGGACCGGTCTGTCTCTGCTTCTCTCCACTCTGCCAGGTGTTTCACCTCCAGTCTACCAGCACAGTGGTTTGCTCCTCCCACCAACCTGACATCATCAGCATCTGAGCAGAGACAAGAGCATCATTAATACATGAATATGCAACAGGATGGAGGAGGACCTGAACCAAAGCTCCACCTGAGCAGATGAGTCCAACTGATTTGCCAGGTGAGCAGGTGTTTCCAGACCCTGAGCGTCCACAGTCCAGGAGGGAAGATTCATGGCCCTCACACTGGAACACCTGAGCCCAGAATGGAGACTCTGCTGGTCCAAAAAGTGCCCCCTCCAGGACTGAAGGTGTCCCACATCTCAGCTCTCCACACAGCACCTCTGCATCCTGCATGTCAAAGTCCTCTTCACGCACCGAGGACCACAGCTGGTTAGATTTCACCTCCAGTCTGCCAGAGCAAAGGTCCGACCCGCCCACCAGCCTGACAGACTCTGAAAAAGACAACAAGAGGCAGATTCATGATGAGAATGAATTCATGTTAACATGAACTCACCTGTTCATGCCTCTGACATGTTAACTAGCAAATCCTGTAAATGAGACAGGAAAAAAGATTTCCTAGGAATTTATCCTCCTTGGAAAAATTCATGTGATTGTTGAAACTGGGAAACAATATTCCTGCTCATTTCTCACTGAACCTAATATCCCAGGATTTAATATCCCACATTTCTAAATCAGAGAACTCAACTGGAATCTCTGGTTTACATCAGCATCCTGACCACATAGAGAAGTGAACTTCTGATGGGAGGGTTGTCAGTTCAATCATCAGGAGAGGCAGGAAGAAGGAGTGGAAATGAATCTGATAGGCTGTTATTGGGGTTAAACTCTGTGAGCTTTTATTTTCTTAAGGCCTTTTTTAGTAGAGGCTCCTCACATGTAGGAATCATTCAAAACTTTGAAGCGCCAAGTTGGAATGAGAACAAGGTCTTCTGTCATTGTTCTGTTTGATGCCATGTTCTGTGTTTTGGGTGGCGTTTTTGTATCTGTGTGTTGAGGTTAAGGCTATGCTGACATCAGTCAAGTCAAGTCACTTTTATTTGTATTGAGCCAAATCACAACAAAAGTTATCTCATGACATTTTACAAGTACAGCAGGTCCAGCACCAAACTTCTTCAATGAATCTACACCCAACAATTCTCCATCAGCAGGCACAAAAGCAGTGACAAAAGCCTTCCTTTTAACAGGCAGGAACGTCGAGCAGATCCAGGCTCAACAGGAACGGCCTTCTGCTTTGAATAGCAGGGGGAAAGAGAGCAGGAGAGCAGGACAAGACAGAAAAGGGAGGAAGACAGATAAACAGAAGGAAAGAGAGGGACAGATGTAAAGACAGAGAGAAAGTGGAAGAGACTGATGGACAGATTGGGACGGGGATTAAAAAGAGTTCTGTGGAAATACAACTTGATATTCGGCTTCAATTCCATACGACAGGACGAGGTTGAGGGTGTGACTGAGACAGTGAGTGGGCTCACCTGCAGACTGATGGAAACCAATGGAGTCTAAAACCATGAGCTTTGGTCACAACTGTTTCTCAGTCTTGTTAGCTTCTCTACCTCACCACATGAGCACACTATGGGTGAACATGACTCATTTTTGTGATTCATTGTTTTGAAGATTGTTCATGTTGCACATCTGACGTTTAAAATTTGTGTTTTTATTAAGAACTGATTTCATTTCATTTATCTGTCTTTTAGCTCTGAAGGTTTATTTCTGAACACAAAAATGAAACAGAGAGACAGTAAATTATGTTAAAATACAACTGAAAGCTGAACAGATTAAGAAGCTACTGGAAACATCAGTACACTTCACCTTTGTCTCACCAGGATTGAGCTACAAGCAGCACTGCTGCCTCCCTCACTACCACCACCATGGGGCCCTTGAGCAAGGCCCTCAGTGGCTGTACTGAGCAGCTTGTTTTGGTTTTTGTGAACATTATCAGAGTGGTGCTGCAAATATGAGTCCCTCAGGGAGTTTCCTCTGGTTAAATAAATGTTAAAAATGGGATATCATCATTGTCAGAATAATAGAAGAATATTTGTGTTCATGTAAACAGCCAAAGACAACTTGTCCTGGATCTCAGTCACATGACTGTTAGTGTCAATAATGTTACCTGAGCAGGTGATTTCCTGGATGGTGGAACCAGGAGAGTTCCATGATCTCACACACTCCTTCAGTGTTGATGTAGACTGAACACACTCAGAGTTGATGAACCACATGAGTCGTTCTGAGGACTCGTCTCTCTGCTGTGTTGAGACAGCAGAACCACAGTCCAGCCATCTACATATCACAGCTGTTTCCTTCAGGGTCCAGGACCGGTCTGTCTTTGCTGCTCTCCACTCTCCCAGGTGTTTCACCTCCAGTCTACCAGCACAGTAGTTTGCTCCTCCCACCAACCTGACATCATCAGCATCTGAGCAGAGACAAGAGCATCATTAATACATGAATATGCAACAGGATGGAGGAGGACCTGAACCAAAGCTCCACCTGAGCAGATGAGTCCAACTGATTTGCCAGGTGAGCAGGTGTTTCCAGACCCTGAGCGTCCACAGTCCAGGAGGGAAGATTCATGGCCCTCACACTGGAACACCTGAGCCCAGAATGGAGACTCTGCTGGTCCAAAAAGTGCCCCCTCCAGGACTGAAGGTGTCCCACATCTCAGCTCTCCACACAGCACCTCTGCATCCTGCATGTCAAAGTCCTCTTCACACACTGAGGACCACAGCTGGTTAGATTTCACCTCCAGTCTGCCAGAGCAAAGGTTCGACCCGTCCACCAGCCTGACAGACTCTGAAAAAGACAACAAGAGGCAGATTCATGATGAGAATGAATTCATGTCAACATGAACTCACCTGTTCATGCCTCTGACATGTTAACTAGCAAACCCTGGAAATGAGACAGGAAAACACAGATTTCCAAGGAATTTATCCTGAGAGTGAGAAGGAAAATATAGAATTGGAAGGAATTTATCCTCTTTGAAATAATTCATGTGATTATTGAAGCTGGGAATCATGATTCCTGCTCTTTCCTCCCTAAACCATCTAATATCCCACATGTGGATACCAGAGAACACAACTGGAATCTCTAGTTTACGTTATCATCACCACCATTTTCAGATCCTAGCAGTGGCAGCCTAAAGTTGTGATTCTCAAACTGTGGAAAACCCAAATATCTTTTGGAAAGTTAAACAAGTCAAAATTGTTTTGAAACAATGAATACTATAGAAAAAATAGCAAACAATTTTGAAAGAAAATACATATCTGTATCAATCAAGGATGGTTCCAAGTCTGCTTTCAGACAGGAGGTGGAGCAGCTGGTCCACTGGGGCAGTCTGAACCACCTGGAGCTGAACCTGCTCAAGAATGTGGAGATGACAGTGGACTTCAGGAGAAGCCCACCCACACTCTCCCCCCTCACCATCCTCAACAACACAGTGTCTCCTGAGGACATGTTCAAGTTCCTGGGAACCACAATCTCCAAGAACCTGAAGTCCACCTCTAACATGGACACTGTCCAGAAAAAAAGCTCAGCAGAGGTTGGACTTCCTGTGACAGCTCAGGAAGTTGAACCTGCCACAGGAGCTGCTGATCATCTTCTATACTACAATCATTCAGTCTGTCCTGTTCACAGCCATCACTCTTGGTTTGGATCGGCCACCAAACAAGACAGGATCAGACTGCAACGAACAATCGGGTCAGCAGAGAGAATCATGGGGGCCGACCTACCTGTCATCCAGGACCTTCATCAGTCCAGGGTCAGGAAACGGACAGGCACCATCTCTGCTGACCCATCACACCCCAGTCACAAACTGTTTGATCCCCTCCCCTCTGGAAGATGCTACAGAGCCCTGGATGCTGAGACCACCAGGCTAAAACAGTTTCTACCCTCAGGCTTTCAGTCTGATGAACGGGAAATAGTCAGAGTGTCAGGAAATAAAAACAAACATCTGCTACACCAGTAGCTCAATAGCAGGTGATCTGACAGGAGGGAACTGCAAATCGTAACAATGGTGATGAAGGAAAAGACGGCCCTGGTGTTGTTCAGTGTGAAAACCCTGGAAGAGATCGTCATGAGGCCACAGCTCCTGGAGGAGCTGAATGATTCCCAACTCCTGTGTTGTCCTGAGGATGAACTCACGTCACTGCTGCTCGCCTCCACAGAAGAACCAGAGCCAGCGTTTCCCTGATTGATGCTAAGATACATTCTGATGTGTGTGATTCTACAACTGTCTGGTGTGCGTCTCAGTCAAACAGCAACAGTGTGTTGGCCTACCTGTGCTGGACCCTGAGCAGCACACACTGGGTCTTCTATTGGAACCTGTGCTCAGTGTGTATTGCTATCAAAGGTGATTCCAACAGAGGCTCCAGCTGACTGCTGCATCAGAGCACTGATACCAAAGACACTGCCCAGCTCCTTACTTTCAAATATTCTCAAACACTATTCATAATATAATTTACTGTATTTCATCATTGATCAATGCATCATTTATAGCAGTAATTGGCAACAAGTGGATCTTTTCACTGGAACCTCAGAGTTCACCAGATTGACACACACACTTGAAAACAAGTTCAGATTCATAAAATATTCCAGTGTTTCATGTTTCTCTATGGTTGTCTGATGGTTGGCCTCTGACTCACTCTGACTCTGAGAAAACATGCTGTCCACCTCTGATGCAGCTGAACAGAGGCGCTATGACACTGTTCCATGGTCATCATGGAGGTACTTGCTTCAAGAGTTAGACAACCACTGGCCTGAAGGACAGAGAAGTGAACTTGAAACTAAAAGGTTGTTGGTTCAATCCTCAGGACTGGTAGGAGGAAGCAGCCACACTCATTAACACCACCAAGATGCCCTTGAGCAAGGCTCTCAGAGGTGGTACTGAGCAGCTGCTGTTCTATGACTGTGAATGTGATCAGGGTGCTCCTGCAAATGTGAGTCACTCTCAGTGAGTTTCCTTGGACTAAATAAAGGTAAAAAATAAAAACACTGGAGTTTTGTGAATATTTGTGTGCATGTAAAAAAAACAAAGTCACTTGTACTGGATCACAGTAACATGACTGCATTACTGTGTACCAAATCACATACTTCCATACTGCATATGTAAAATTTTCAAACTGAGTATTCTACGCAAAGTATGTACTCAATCGCGCAGTGCGCGTGTTTTGAGGGTGCAGTGCTGTCCCAAACCACATCCTGCCGTGCGGTGCACTCTTCAAAATGATGACGTGATGTCTTCTTCTTCTACACAGATTTGTGACTGGCGAGCACCGCATCAGCATCAGCTAATTACCGCCTCCTTTTGCCTGTGCTTGTTTGTCAATTTCTGAAGCAGTAAAAAAGCAAAATGGAGGGTCATCGCACATTGGTACACCACAATAGGCACCAACAACACGATGTCCTCCTTCTACTGGCTGAAGATGCAACTGTCTGTAGAGTTTAATTATGTGATTTATTTAGCACAACATTTTGGTGACAAGTGATTTTATCTTTTCAAACCCGTGTCCACACAGAATTTCCTACTTGTCCCTGTTATTTCATGTAAAGATGACTCTATACAAGTCAGTGTTGGCCGACTCTCACCACAGCAAGTGTCCACAGTTGCACACTCAAAATCTTAACTGATTGGAGTACGTCATCCGGGAACTTTTGCATTCTCAATTTTTGAAAACTATCCATACGTTTTTCCATTTTCAGTTGAGTAGACTCAAAATTTTAAGTATGCAGTATAGAAGTATGCGATTGAGAAAACACGCAGTGAGAGTCTTCTGGCGAGATGAAGGTTAAAAAAATTGTTATGTTATTGTCAGAATAATAGAGGAATATTTGTGTTCATGTAAACAGCCAAAGACAACTTGTCCTGGATCTCAGTCACATGACTGTTAGTGTCAATAATGTTACCTGAGCAGGTGATTTCCAGGATGGAGGAACCAGAAGAGTTCCATGATCTCACACACTCCTTCAGTGTTGATGTATACTGAACACACTCAGAGTCGATGAACCACATGAGTCGTTCTGAGGACTCGTCTCTCTGCTGTGTTGAGACAGCAGAACCACAGTCCAGCCGTCTACATATCACAGCTGTTTCCTTCAGGGTCCAGGACCAGTCTGTCTCTGCTGCTCTCCACTCTCCCAGGTGTTTCACCTCCAGTCTACCAGCACAGTGGTTTGCTCCTCCCACCAACCTGACATCATCAGCATCTGAGCAGAGACAAGAGGATCATTAATACATGAATATGCAACAGGACGGAGGAGGACCTGAACCAAAGCTGCACCTGAGCAGATGAGTCCAACTGATTTGCCAGGTGAGCAGGTGTTTCCAGACCCTGAGCGGCCACAGTCCAGGAGGGAAGATTCATGGCCCTCACACTGGAACACCTGAGCCCAGAATGGAGACTCTGCTGGTCCAAAAAGTCCAACCTCTAATTGGCCTTCCTGGATGAGTTTTACATTTTACTTTCTACTGCTCACTGCAGGTCCAGTCAAGTGAGAGCACTTTTCCTTCACCTGCCTCAGCATTTTGGGACTCAAAAGTACTGCAATTGGAGGAGGGTGGAGCCGACAGGGAGGGAGAAGAAAATGTGCTTGAGAAGCAGCTAAATACATAAAAACTGATGCTACGTTTCCAGGCAGCACCTCTGGTTTGAAGTAAACATACTAGCTTTGTTTATATGTGATCTAACCTCATGTACACAGCAAGTTAATGGTGTGATTCTCATGATACTCCTGCCTAAACTGTATAATACAACATTATTCCACATTTATACTTGGATTCATCTGCACGTTCCAGTTGATTTGCACTTCTGGTTGGATGCTAGCTGCATGTCAGTACTTGTACTCTGAAAAATGACAAATTTGAATCTATAATTGATGTTTAATATACATCATCGAGACTATTTGTAAGTATTCAGTGGAAAATGTTTTTATTGCACCAGGTGAACAAGTGCACCTCCTAAAATTACGAGTGTATATTAGGCCTGTCACAGTAACACGTTATGTTAGTTGATGTATCCCATCAATTTCGTACCTCTTATCTTGTTAAGGGTGCCGGGGGGCTGGAGCCTATCACAGCAGCCTTCCTGTGAGAGGCCAGGTTCAACCTGGACAGGTCACCAATCCGTCACAGGGCCAACACATAGAGACAGACAACCATTCACACTCAAAGCCACACCTACGGACAATTTAGAGTATCAATCAGCCTCGTCCCCTCTTGATGTCTTTGGACTGTGGGAGGAAGCTGGAGTACCAGAGAGAACCCACACAGACACAGGGAGAACATGCAGACTCCACACAGAAAGATCCTGTGCTCAAGTTTGGGCTCAAACCTGGAACCTTTTCGCTGTGAGGCAACAGTGCTGACCACTGCACAACCATGACTCCCAGGATATATTATCCAAGAATTATTTTGATTTATGATATGATTATTGACATTTTAACAATTTTACCACTTCAATAATTATGTACCACCTAATAAATCAAGTGCACACTTTATCTTTGTTCCTGTCATGAATTGAGCTTGGACGAGAACCCAAAGCCACGACTCCCAGGCAAGGTGCCAGATGAAGAAAGTTTATAACTAAAGTACAAATCAAAACCACTCTTATGAGGAAAAAAGCCTAAACTACAAAAACTCAAACTCACTCGACTGAGGAGAACCTGACTAGACAAAGTGACAAAGAAACTCAAAGTTAGATCAGGTAAGGAGCATGGCATGGAAAACAAAACCTGACTAGACAAAGATTCAACAAAAACACAAACTTGATGAGGCATTAAATGACGTAGCACGTTTGGAACTGACGGAAAAGACAAACTCGCACCAGACAAAGAGAAATGCAGACGACATAAACTCATGAGGTGACGGAAACAGGAGGACACAGTCAGGGTGGGGAAGACAATCAGACTGGTGGGAAATCCACCACGGAGAAGTGGAAGTTACCAGAAACTGGGAGGATGGTTAAATTTCAAAATAAAACAGGACGTCATGACACAACATAGACACATGGCAAACAAAGAACACCACTACATGCATGGACATGACAGTTACAAGAGTATTTAAGTCTGTTACATCACCAAAGAGGACCAGTATCATGATGGGTTTATTGAGAAAGGACTCCAAAAAGAAACTGAAATTCCAGACTGGAGTATCAAGACTCTGAGAGAGTCATGTTCACTCAGACCTGGATTAACAACTGTGTCATGATGAGTTTCCAGGACCTTTTCAATTACGGTGCTATGAGCCAACTTAAAGGAAATAGAAGGGAGCTGTGCCCCCCCTCCCCCCTCCCCCCTCCCTCAGTGGAGGAGGAGAGGAGCAGGAGACCTGTCGCAGGAGAGGAGAGGTGCTGGTGACCAGTAAACCTGCCTCAGTGGTCTTTTCTGGTGTCAAATGCTCACACGTACACACAATTATCACAGTTACTGAGGACAGAAAAATGATGGAGGTCGTACTGGAGAAGAGTTCAAACTGGAGCCAGGAAGCAACGACCATTCCATCATCCATCTTCCAGCATTCCCCTCCAGCACTCACTATCACCCAGAAGTCCATCCTGTTAGACTGGAAACCTCCAAACAACCTCAACATCCTACAGTGGAAGAAGCTGCTGATGAGCAGAAATCCCTGGAAAAATGTCTGCATCCATCAACCATGAAACCACCAACTTCAGTAAAACCTGGTCCACTACCATCAATAAATGAACCTCTGAAATGCCTGACCTCCAACCCTCAAAGTGACATTGAACACACAAACACCCAACACATTCAATACACACACACACACACACACACACACACACACACACAAGCTCCACTCACCCTTTATTCTTTTTAAAATGTCTTTATTTGTTCATACATTTATTGTTTTCATTACAATATCATAATCATATTATATTTGATATTATTGTTGCTGTATTAGAAACATTTCTACTGATCGTGGTGATAACAACAAAAGCATTGAAAAGGATACCATTGATTCTGAATAATACAGAATTACTGCATGATGAAATTATTATTATGGTTATTATTGTTATTATTATTAATACTCTCACTCAATCAATATTTTGTTCTATTCTATTATTAATAATGTATCATTTCAGACATTATAACTATGTTCTGGTCTCTTTCTCCTCGTCCACTTGCTTGTTTATATATTTTTTGACAGTAGAAATGCTACAAATCCTGTATGAGGAATCACTGCAAGTGGAGGAGGAAAAAAATAGGAACAGCAAACCAGAGATGAACAATTTATCCTCATTCACCATTATTATTACCAAACACAAGTTATTAATGAAATGTGACACTTCTCTCTCATTATTATTATTATTATTATTATTATTATTATTATCACTGTTTTTGTGGCATCACTGTTTTCTGGTTCTCATCACTACTCTTGCTATTATTGTTCTGTCATTAACAATGTTGTTAATGATGACATCACCTTTATATTAATATCACAACTATGGTTATTGTTTTTCTTATTATGGTGATAGTCATTAATTACATATTTCTACTCTTTGTCTCCTATGTGTTTGTTTATTCTTTGCTGTACAAAATGATTGTGGAATTATATTTTATTGATATTTCTGTATGATAGAAACCAGAGGTTCTCAATTACAAATGTTAAAAGGCCTTAAAGTAGGATTTATTTCTCTACCCATTCATTTATTCTATTTCTTTTTTCAATGATCTTCTTCAGATGTCATTCATCAGCCTACCATGATAGATATTCATCATTCATTATTAATATGATTGAGATACAAAGATAATGAACACAACACACACACCATCAATTTACACACAACACTGACACAATATTAGTCTCAATAATAATGAATTATTGATTTGGTAAAATTATTTTTAGTTTCTTTTTTCCCCCAGATAATTCTTTTAATTTTAGCATTTCAATTCATGAATTAATCTTGTTCATTGTTTCCTCCAATTTCCTGCCTCTCCCTTTCCAGTTTGTCCAGTCCTCTTTAAAGAGAAAACACACAAAATGACTTTCAACCGTCCGATTGCTCAACTACTTGAATAAATGAATAATAAATAAATGAGACAAATATGTCATGAGCAGACGCCCTGACATTGGGTCTGGGGGTTGAACTGGGAGGAGATGGAATAGCGGCTGGTGGCTTCCATCAGCAGCTTCCTCCTTTCGTTTGGTTCCACACCCGACGCTGCTAACTAGTGGCTAGCCAGCCTCAGCTGTGAGCCTCTGCTGCTGATGCTGACTGGTTGCTAGGCAACCAGGTTCCCCCCTTCTCCTTCTCTTTGGGACACTCATACACACACACACACACACACACACACACACACACACACACGCACACACACACACACACACACATATTATCACTTTGTATCGTTTGGTTCGATTGAACTGTTATACCAACGTGTTGCTGATTGATTGATGCATTGTGTTTAATAAACATTTTTAATCATAAGAGAGAAGTCGCAGTGTCTTTTGTGTCCAAAACTGTGGTCACGTGTCTCAGTGATAGGCAGCGCTCTGATCTCACCCTTCTAAGATCAGAGTTGTCCCTGTTTAGTTGATATTACAGAATATTGACTGTTTAGTGGATAAACTCTGTTTGAGACTGACAATTTTTCCAAATTTGGTCAACATTTTAGTTTCCCTGAACTCATCAGGGTGGTGCCCCGATTGATTAATATTCAATATTAATTAGTATTTCATTCAATAATCAAAAATTATATTCATAATTATTGACAATTATAATTTTGACCAAATCGCTCCTCAACGCACAACATTGGCAATAAAGTCTTTTCTGGTTCTAACCCCCCCTCCCCAAACACACACACACACACACACACACACACACACACACACACACACACACACACACACACACAATTTCTGTAAATGTGGCTTCAGTTTCTTTGATTCTAGTTTCTTATTTCATGGTTCAGTTGTTGACACTCAGTCTTTTCTCAGCGTTCCTGTTATCTTGTCTCTCCTGCTTCATGTAAATTAAAAGAATATTTTTCAAGTTGATTTGAAACTAAACTGAGACTAGTTAGACTGTGGTGGACCGACACTCTCTGGGTTTAGCAGCAGCTCAGCCACCTCATGTGATTGAACTACTGTGTTTGTACCAGCACACTACAACTGGAGAACAGTCCATTTATTTGACTTCTTGACATACGGAACACAGAACATCAGAGCAGTTGAGGGCCGACTGGAGCAAACAGTGAGGGAGTCAATCCAGAAATGCAGCTGCTGCCTCCAGGACATGAGCCAGTTGATTTGAGCCGTTTCAAACACACGTCTATCTGAACCATGCAGATCAACAACACCTCCAACAGGAAGCCTACCTGAGCTCCACAGCACCAGCAGCACCAGCAGCACCAGCAGCACCCTGCCATCCATGTCCAGTGTCAAGCTCCTCCGATCGTCTGCTACTAGTTTCTTCACTCTTATTTCCTCATCAGGACTCTTAAGTGCAGCTTTTCACGTCCGTGTCAACAGCTCCTGATGTGCTGAAGTGATACAAAGATAAAGCTGAGGGTCGGACACGTCATCCACATCAGAGTTGCGACACTCATGATCTTCTGATCAGATGAGCAGTTTCCTCTCCTTCACTGCTTCAGACGCATCAGATTGTCAGCACCACATCTCCTGTTTCCTGATGTAAAACGACACCTACTTCATAAAACAAGCCTGACCAACTTAACACATTTCATGTCAACTGCATTTAACAACACAGAGATGTTTTGTTAAATCCTACTAGAGGTGAATCTCATCCATGATTATCCAGACATTTTTTAGGACCTCTGACAGTTTCAGCATCTGAGGAGGCAGACGACAGCGTGTCTGAAACAGAGGTTTTCAAAGTGAAGTCCTCAGATAAATTAGCTGAGTTTCACTGGACTGCTAACGAAGGTCAGAGGAGAGAGCGAGAGAGAGAGAGAGAGAGAGAGAGAGAGAGAACAAGCAGTGTACATATGAATGAAATTTCATTCCAGAGGCAAAAACACAACACTGGAAACAAAACAGTGAACCCTCCTGAGCTCAGGATGAAAGCAAGCTTTTCCCAGGCATTTCATAAAAGTAAACTCTGACAAAATCTCTGATCTGACTTTTAAATCCATTTATCAAAATGACACTTTTACTGACTTCAGGTGATTTCCTTGCTGTCGTTACTTCTCATTTTTAGGGAGTTTCTTGATCGTCACTCAGGACTTCATCCCCCATGTTTGTGAAGGAAACAGGAAAAAAAGACTGAAAACTGACACACATTCCTGGAATATTAATAACAAACCTGCCAGAGGAATCATAAATAGAACAGATAGGAAAAAAGCTAATTCACTTTCATGATAGTTTTGAGTGTCAACTCACTGATCCTGGATCAGATTTGAGTTTAAAGGATAAAAGCAACTGGACTTGCTTGAATGTCTTGAAGAGGCTTCATCATCCAGGTACTTCTTATCTGTAGTAACTGCAGTACTTCAACCTTTAACTTGGTCATGTTCACACATTGTCACCACATATTTCAAAGCAGGGAAACTGAACTGGTGATTTCAGGCCTGTTAAAAGAACCCTGCAAGTGAATGTGTTGGTCAGACCAGCAGATTGAGGGCCAAGTGTTTCCATGTATTTCTGTGTGAGAAGCAGCGTTGCACCACAGGCTTGTATTTTTGTGTCAAATCTACAAATCTTTGTTCAGTCGTAGAAGCAGGAGGAAGGGGAGGACATTGGGTGAGAGTGAGAGTCAGAGGCTGATAGAGAGGAGGGGGGAGGCCGGTGGAGACAAACCACAATCATGAGACATTCATCAGCACAGACGTGCAGCATTGAGAGAGATGACCTGATAGAAACCTGTTTTTGCTCTTAACTTGCTTTTGCTCGTCTACAATGTTAGAGAGAAGAGAGAGAAATCCACAACACTGGACCGGGCTGATACCAGCGGAACCAGAGCTCCGCTCCTCCAACCTAAAATTAACTTGAGGTCACTTGGTGCATTTTGCTGCTTCCTAACTTGATCTTTTGAAACACATCAGCTTCATCAGGAGAGTGAACAAGAAATGAAATGGTCTCCCTACAAGAGTCACCTTCAAGCTGCTGAGGCAACATGGCTGCTGATCTCTGGTCCTTTTGCTTGAAGCACCGTTGCTTCCTTGACCGGCTGTTTTACTGCACTCCTGGACTTTGTCTGCTAGAACAGAAATATTCAGCCCCCTTTTCCATCATTGAAGCGCTCCTGTTCAAGTTCAACAAAAATACAAAGAACAACAGTGAAACAAAAACACTGATAAAGAAGAAGGTTTACTATTTTTGAATTTGTGTCCCATCCTATGAATCCAAGTCATTGTCAAACTGGTATTTTCACTGATTGATGGTTTTAATTACTGTTATTTTGTATTTTCATATCTGCTTTGATGACCAAGTGGAAAATTGTAGCAGACTTAAAAATATGAATCAAGGTACTACAGCATTACATCACATTACATTAGACAGGAACAAAGCCATCAAACCAAATATTACAATATTGACAACTCCAGTTTTTCAGAGGGAACTCTTAAATGTTCAGTTTTGTAAAGTAAAACCCCAAAGTTCTAGAATGTAAAACTGCTGACATCATCATCTCCAGGTTGTTCAATCTACTTTTAAGACAAAGTGATGAGGTTTGTGTGAGTGGAGATGGTGTTGAATGATCTAAAGGAGACAAATCTAGAAACAGACATGTTTGCGAAACTCCATTTTTATGGCTGCGTCCATTTTGTTATTTTTCCACAAAGTAGTTCAAATCATTGAGATTTCATTTTCAGTCTTTCAAGTAACCTGTATTTAATAACTGAACATGTTACAGAAATGTGACCCAACTCTGTCACTGCAGTCCAGATTTCATGAACATGTCAAGTTAAGCTGCATCAGAGAAAATGTGTTTCTGACTGTTTGTTAACAGCAAAGCTTCATAATGACCCCTGCCTTCATCACCTACGTCTGGATTGGCCTCCAGGAGTTCAAGGAGGACGTCTTCCTCCACTGCTGCCTCAGTCTCATCAAAAATGTCAAGTTCAGCTGCGCTGGGAATCCACAACTGTTTTTTTAACTACAGGAAGAAAGCATTTAACAAGATAAAGCTGGATTAAGTTTAAAAATGTTTCAAATGAAGAACTGCTTCAGCAGCTTTTAATGTTCACAGTTACATCATGAATTTGCATCTTGTCCATTACCAATATTAGTGGATAATAAAAAACTTTCTCATTCAAGTTGAAACCTGCAAGAGGAAGCAGACAAGGTCAAATTATTTTGACACATCAAACTAAAAAACAATAAGGTGCATACTGCCCTCTACTGACTAAAGCTGATAATGCTACCATGAACTATCAGGAAAAGAGAAGCACAAATTAAACAAAATAATACAGGACATTCAAACCCCCCCCCCCCCCCCCCCACAAAAAGAAAAAATATATTTTAAAAAATGTCCTCAAATAGTGAAGTTTCATCAAACCTTGTGTCTGTATGTTGTGACAGTATTTTATACATAAAATGAGAGTAAACTCACCTCCATGTTTGATGCAGTACAGAAAAACATTAAAAACATTTGACATTAAAGTTAATAAACTAGCAAGAATGTTAGGTAGCATTAACTTCAGCTAAAGTCTACCAGCTTCAGGTACCTTTAACAATCGTCTTACTCGCCACTGAAGGCTTTATCGTCCATCGTTGTCTTCCGCTTATTCCTTACTAGTAAGGATCGCAAGGATCGTTTATCCCGTCATCAACGGGCGAGAGGTGGGGTTCGGACAGGTCGCCAGTCAATCGCAGAGCAAACATACAGAGACGAACAACCATTCACACTAACATTCGTACCTACGGTCAATGTAGAAATTCCAATCAGCCTCTTCCCCAAATTGCATGTCTTTGGACAGTGGGAGGAAGCCGGAGTACCCGGAGAGAACCCACTCAGGTACAGGGAGAACATACAGAAAGATCCCGAATCGGTACTCGAACGCCGAACCTTCTTGCTGTGAGGCCACAGTGCTAACCACTGCACCACCGTGCAGACTTAAGGCTTTATATGCGGCGTATATAAAGTTTTTGAACCTGTACAAGTTCATATACTTCGTTTTTGTTTCTTTTTAAACCGAATATTCCAGGCACAGCGTTTTCCTCTGGACACCGCTAATCTTAGAAAACAGCGCGTGAAGATGGAGAGTGGAACTCAGCCCAGAGTTCCTGCGCGTGACTGCTGAAATAGCCCCGCCCCCTGAGCTGCACTGAGGCGGGAGAACAACACCTGAATTAACACCATGGAACTACAAACCATTTAAACCTGCTTTGAAGTCATTCAAAAAGACATTTCTGACCCTTGACGTCACGCAGCCCCCCCTCCACGTCCAAGTCTCATCAAACTAGTCTCAGTCGTTTGGGCTGTCAAAAGAAACGTTGGGGCTATTTTGTTTTGAAAGTTATTCTATATTTGAAAAGATATTGATATTTTTACGAAAGACAGTACTTTAACTTTAACTTACCTTGTTTCATGATATGAACTTCATTGTAAACAGCTGAGTGATGGCTTCATATTTAACAGAAGTAACCAATGTTTAATATCATTTATTGTGAAGCCATGAGTGAAAGTGGAGTGTTGAAATTGTCTGACAGGAATCTTTATGAGATCCTTGTTTCTGTGGGGAACATATAGTAGGAGGTACGTAAACAGTCTGCACTGTCTGTCAACTGTTGAGAAAGTAGTGCTTTATGACTCCTGGTGCTCTGCAACAAACCTCATCTGTCAGAGGTGAGACACCAGCACCCAATATTACACATTTCTTTGGTAAAGCACAAGATTGAACGTTAAATGCTTAAAATAGAACAATGTCTGAAACTGTCATTCACCTTAAATGTGGGCATCATTATAACCATATACAGGACACAGAGCATGGAAGAAAAGATGAGGACAAGTCTCTGCTACAGTCAGTGGGAATTCATCAGGAATAAATTTGTTTTCAGATAAAACAAGGACAACAGCTGTTATGATGATGGTCACATGATTTAAAAGATTAAAAACAACTCTCTGTATCAAGGTGAGATAGAGTTACAGAAATGAATAGAACATTACTCACTGACTGAAAATTGAAAAAGCACCAGACTTTGGTCCAGAGCTTGGTTCTAACGTGACTTGACAGCACTTTTTTGTCCGCTTTTCTTTCTTCTTCTTGCAATCAACACTGCCCAGAGTTGATTTGAGGAAATAACACTCACACATTCGACTGTCAGGGAGGGAGCGCCACTGATGAAGTTTGGTCAGACGGTGCAGACACACTTGACACCCAGAGAGGTGAGCAGGTTTTGGACCAAGTTGAAACTTGTCAAGTATTTGAGACAGAAAATGACAGAAAGCTGTGGCTGTGTTCTGGTTCTGCATGTGAACACTTCGGCCCCGAAAAGGTATAAGATCATATCATCAGACAAGCTGATGGTATCTGATGGTATCTGATGGTATCTGGTGGTATCTGGTGGTATCTGGTGGTATCTGATGGTATCTGATGGTATCTGGTGGTATCTGGTGGTATCTGATGGTATCTGGTGGTATCTGATGGTATCTGATGGTATCTGATGGTATCTGATGCTGACTACTTCATTGACATGTGGTCAAAATGTCTTGTGTTTCTTTAAATTAACTGAGTGCTGCTCAGTAAAGTAGACATGACTTGAGATTCTATTCCTGCTTGGTCCATTTCAACATTCTTATCCTTCCTAGCATTGGAGATAAAGTATCAGTCAGGGCTGTACTTGATTAGTACTGCATATAGTACACATCAGTCACGGCCATTACACAGTGGAATGGAAGTTGAAATACTGTTTACCAGCAAGCTGAAAACTGTTGTGGTATTTGACAATTCTATTGTTTCTGAATGAAAATCATGTGAAGGAGAATCATTGAGACATCCTAAAAATGGCTGAGGTCTGCTGAGCTGCAGCACGTCTGAGTTTCTTTTGATGCCCAGATGATGAGGAGGCAGTGAATGTTGGGTTTGGTGGAGCTGAAAAAAATGCTGCAGATGTTGAGAGGTCTGCTGGTGTCCAGGACCTGAGTCGTTGGGTCACAATCCAAATCCATCTTTGTCATCATGACAGCTGGACTCCCACAACATTCTTCGGATGATAAAATGCTGGTTTGGTTCTGTTTCTGATGAGTGGTTCTGAACTAAGATCTGAATCAAAGATGAGACCAAGGTTTTTCACTTGTTGAGAGGCCTCAAGTGCTCGTGTTTCTAGTTTTGCATTCAGTTTCTCTCTGAGCTTCAGGACCAATAATGAAGACCTCAGTTTTGTCCTGGTTGATCTGGAGAAAGTTCTCTGCATCCATGACTGGATCTCTAAATGCAGGTAAGAGGACATCAACTGGTCCTGAGTCATCAGGAGACACGGCGATGTACAGCTGTGTGACATCAGCAGAACTGTGGAAGTTTATACTGAGTCTCCTGATGACAAGTGGCAGTATACAGATATTAAAGAGGGTCTGAGCTAAACCTGAACCTTGGGGAACTTCAACCTTTGATCTCAGAGTTTTGTGTTTCATCTTAGAATTCTTTCTTTGATCTCACCTTGATTTCTCAATGATTTCTTTGTGAAAACAAATTGACTTTGATCTCTCAATGAGACAAAGACATAGAAGCTCAAACCTCAGCCTCCAGGAGGCCGTGATCCTATAGTGGTCAGTACTCTGTGTTGTGGCTGCAGCAACCCTGGTTTGAATCCGGGTCACGGCAGCAACATGAATACTGACTAGTATTTGTTGTTAAACTGGACAGTTTGTCTGTTGAAGCTCTCTCAGACACTCCTTTATTCATCCTACCTTCAGGCTCAGCAGCATCATAGTGAATGTGTCTGACTAGAATGATCACTTGTTTTTAAGATGGCGCTGTTCTTTTCTTTCTCAGTCTGATGAAGAGCTTGTGTGCAGCAAACGTCTCTCACTCTGATCACTTCATGCTGTAGAACATGGAAGCCCTGGCCTGACGACCTCAGTCAGTAGAGCATGAGACTCTTAATCTCAGGGTGGTGGCTTCAAGCCCCATGTTTACATTCATCTTCAAATCTCTTAGTGTGTTCTCTCTCTTAAACCAGCTGTGGCAGCTTTCATTGTGTGATTGATTTTAAGATATAAATATGGAACAGAACCATTGGAATAAGATGTCAGGACACTTGAAGGAATGTAAATCTCCTGTTGAAATGTTGCAGTGTGCAGCTGAGGCTCTCTGGCAGTGGCACAAGGAGCCACAATGGCAGAACCTGGACCCTCCTGGAGGAGAACCACAGGTGAGGGCCTTCTTGGCTCCAGCTTGATGGAAATCAAGTGTCTGAGGCTGTTAGCAGCCATTAAGTTGATCTGGTTGGGCACTGGTATTTTTTCTTGCTGCAGCTCAGGAGTGATTCAGGAGAAGAGTTTCAGAACAGCCAAGGTTGGGGACTGGAATTTTAAAATTTCCCCTGGAACCAGACAACCTTGGGAGGTAAAACCTCCAATCATAGCCACTCAGATGCAGCAGCAGAAAGAAGCTGTCATCTACCCTGACAGTCAGAGCATCAAGTCAAGAAAACATCAACCATCTTGTAGTTCCAAACCTTCACCTGTCAGATTCAGCTACTTTTTATTGTGGGACTTTAAATTTGAACACAATGGAATTTGGACAAGGAGTTTTCCTTCAAGTCCAAACATCATCGTCCAGCCTCCAACCAGAGGTCCATCAGTTATCATGGGAGCCACATGTGGAGTCTGGATTCTTTTCTAGAATGTGACGGCAATGACAGTCCTGCCAAGTGACATCACTGACATGGATGGATGACTTCAGTCACATGACTGGATGACTTCAGTCACATGACTGGATGACTTCAGTCACATGACTGGATGACTTCAGTCATGTGACTGGATGACAGCGTAGATGCCAATGTAGAGGTTGGGGAAATAGTCTCTGAGAATCCAGCTTGAACCAACGCCCTCCTTGTTTTTCAAAAACCCAAACAGCGACCATCAGTCTCCCTCCAAACCTGCACTTGGGTTCAATGTTGCTGTTCCATTTTGCAGCAGTAGGTGTCGCTGTGATACCAGGTTCAGTTCAAGATTTCCAACTCCAGCTCATGTTGGTGTCCTCAGTGGCAGGGTAAAATGGTGCTTCAGTGGATCATGTGGATCAACTCATGTCTGTCCTCACTGCTCCACAGGTCTGTCAAATGTTCTGTAAAATAGTTTGAGCACAGCAGAGATGCTAGATTAGGAGTTGATGGGAGTTGTTGCAGATACCAGTGTCCAAAGTCCAGCTTGAACCCAGTTTGTGCCACTTATTTGTCAAGCTAGCAGAGATTCTTTTCACTGCCAAGCTAAAGTGACTTCTGTCAACAAAGGTAAACACACAAAAGGATATTTCTACTGTCAGTTCAAGATTTTTTATCAAACTCCTTTTTCATAGCTTCAACCTTCCTCTTGTGTTAGCTTTCTGTTCCCATCTCTGATGTTAACAGGTCAGTTTTGACCCTCGTCTTCAATCAGCTGTCAAATAAACTAAAAACAATTTTCTATCATCCAAGTTGTTTCCCATCTCTTGGTTTCCTTTTTAGGCTTCCTTATCATGGAAATATTGATTTGAATATTTTGTTGTGGGCCTCTGGACCTTTTTTTAGTCAGTAAACCCCTCGATTTCAATTAAAAAATGATAAAATGAACCTCAATAAAACTTATGAATAAACAAAAGGTTGTTGTGTTTCCTCACCATTACTGAGGGGTGTTAGAACAGTCTTTTAGTTCTTCATTTTAATATTATTAACTATTGTAACATCCATGGTGTTATGGGTCAGTTTCAACCCTCATATATTTACCTCAAGAAAAAGGAAAAAAGTCTCTTTTTCAGCAAATGAACTTTAATACAAACACAAAATGAAAAGCAGAACAAGCCAGAACCCAAAATATGGATTTTCAAGGTCAACAAACAACAACCAGTCAAGAAAATCAAACCAACAGAAACCAACTACTGGTTCAAAACCAGTAAAAAACAAAAACAGAGGAAAAGTCTCTGTCTGCAAGAACATGCATGCGTGTATGTGTGTGTGTGTTTAGATGCGTGTGTGTCAAAAACTGACACACTTTTTTTGACAACTTGAGCCAACAGTGGTGGTGTCTGTCAAAGAGGTGGAGCTCTGTCCTTCACCTGCAAGATTTCAGCAGGCAGCTCAGGTCCAGTTTTCTTCACTGTGCCACCATGATAAGTTTCCTCCTGAGAAGTTCTTGTCCAAGGTCATAGCTGGTAAAAGAATTGTCACAGTGATACTGGGACCCTGCAGTCCAGTCGTCATATCCAGGACCACACTGGACATGGCCGTCTTTGTTTGTTTTGTTGTTGTGCAATGTGAGAGAACGTGACAGACCATTTTATACCAAAGACAGGCTGTGTGTGTGTGTGTGTGTGTGTGTGTGTGTGTGTGTGTGTGCGCGTGTGTGTGTGCGCGCGTGTGTGTGTGTGTGTGTGTGTGTAACCATGTTAAATTCTTTCAAATAAATGCATCTGTATGCATCCGGAGATATTTGTTTCCTGTAGGGTTTCTTCGTGTATGTGTGGTGTACTTGCTTTCCCAGATGACTGCCGTCTTTGTCATGTGGGCTGACATGTTGAAGTGTCAGCACAGGTCATAGTGATGAGACTTAACTCTCATTCTCCTTCAAGTATTCTTTCCACCTCATACTCCTGCATATATTCAAATGAACAGGGAACACAAATTCATGCACAACTTCTCCTGTGTATTCATCCACAGTCACTAAACAACAACCAAACCAAACAAAAGAGGGTTTGCTAGCGTGGCGATCAGCTGTAGTTCACCATCTTATCTAGATCACATGACTCAGGAGTAGCATGGCCGTCTGGCAACCAAAGGGTGGCTGGTTTGATCCTCATTTCTCCCGGTGACCATGTCAAAGTGTCCTTGAGTAATAGACTGAACCCCTAATACTTCTGATGTGTAGGTTGGCTCCTTACATGGCAGCCTTCACCATCAGTGTGTGAGTGTGTGTGAATGAGAGGACATTGTTCAGCTCCTTGAGTGCTGCTGAGGTAGAAAGGAGCTGTACAAATTGAGTCCTTTTACCATTTCTTTTCCAGCTGCTTCTGGCGGCGCTGTCGTCACTTCCTGTGACCGTGGGGCGAAAGGGGTCCCCCTTCAGAATAAGTTTCATATCATTATGTTACTTCCTCTTCAACATGCCTTTAGCAGACCAAGTCCCTGAATAGCACAGTGAGGTAGTGAGGCCGAGCGGTCTAAGGTGCTGGATTAAGGCTCCAGTCTGTGAGGAGGCGTGGGTTCAAATCCCACCACTGCCATCATATCCCAGTTCACTGGAGAGGTGTGGCAGGTCTCTCACAGTCTCTCCTCTCTCTTCCACTGATGTCTTCAAAGACCAAAGTCTTTTGACAAAATAGGCCATGTTTAACTTATTGACCTATTAAAAATTACAAACATTCCTTTAGTTTTTCAGAACTAGAAAAAATTAAATAAAATGTGTTTCATCCCTGTCAAATATCTCCATTTTAAAAACAGACCTGACAACAGTTGCTGTGAAAGAGGTTTAAAGGGCACTTCCGACGTCCAAACATGAGTTCCCCTCGGTGAGGGGAACTCATGTTTGGACGTTGGAATTTTTTCGCGGTGGAACCATAAACAAAGCGAAAGGTGAGGGGGAAAATAATGTTTGGACATCGGGTGACCCCCTGGGGGCGGGGGGGGGGGGGGGGGGGGCGCGAGGATTAAAACGCTGGATTAAAGCAAGAGTCTCCAGATCAAAGTCAGAATTCCTGATGATGTCATCAGGGCTTTGACAGTAACTAGAATTCTGTCTTTGATCTCAGGAGGACATGAAAGAAACACAATTGAGGAAAGTAGAAGAGAGCACATTCAGCTTCATTAGAAACACTTGAACTGTTTAACAGTAGAATTTGTTTGAAACAGTTTCCAACACTTAGTGACAGGATTGAAGAGGGAAGATTGTTCTACTTTAAATTTAATTCTAACTTCAAAGTCAAGTCAAGTCAATTTTATTTATAAATGCCAAATCACAACAGAAGTTATCTCATGACACTTTACAAGTTTATCTAATGAGATCGGTACCCTGGAAGGTATCACCTTGGCCCCCAGCACGACCCGAAGGAACCTAGGAGTTCTCTTTGATCAGGATCTGTCCTTTAATGCCCACATGAAGCAAATTTCTAGGACTGCTTTCTTTCATTTGTGAAACATTGCTGAGATCAGACACATCCTGTCTCAAAAAGATGCAGGAAAACTAGTCCGTGCCTTTGTCACTTCCAGGCTGGATTACTGCAATTCCCTCCTATCAGGCTGCACCAGTAGGTCCCTAAAGACTCTCCAGCTGGTCCAAAATGCTGCTGCCCGCGTGTTGACGAGAACTAGTAGAAGAGACCATGTCTCTCCTGTTCTGGCTTCTCTGCATTGGCTTTCAGTCAAATTTAGAAGAGAATTCAAAATTCTCCTTCTAACATACAACGTCCTCAACAGTCAGGCTCCTTCATACCTGACAGAGCTCCTAGTCTCCTATTATCCAGCTAGAACCCTTCGCTCCCAGGATGCAGGGTTACTGGTGGTTCCTAGAGTTCTAAAAGTAGACTGGGAGCCAGAGCCTTCAGCTATCAGGCTCCCCTCCTGTGGAACCGTCTCCCAGTTTCGGTCCAGGATGCAGTCACCCTCTCGACCTATAAGAGCAGACTTAAGACCTTCCTTTTTGATCAGGCTTATAGTTGTGCTGCTTAGGCTGGCCCTTAGATATGCTGCTATAGGCTTAGGCTACTGGGGGATCTCCCATGGTGCACTGGGCTTCTCTCTACTCCTCTCTGTCCTCCTATATGTGTCATACATAAATCATACTCATACATATTAATAACTTGTCTCCTTCTCCGGAGCCTTCAGGCTCCTCTCATCCCAGATGTGGGTGCTGCTGGAGGAGGCTGCAGACCTGAAGAGGCTCAAGCTGCCACCCGTAGCTCCACCTTGCTCCCTTAAGCCATTGTCCCTATCAGCTAACATCTGGATATGGACCTGCACCGGTGCTGACTTGTGTCTTGAGTCCCCAGAATTTGTTGAACCACAGAAGCTTCAACTGGTGATGGTCGTACAACCAAACGTGAAGGTGAGCCTGCATTGTCTGATCTGGAGCTAACAGGGGAATTAGCAAGTGCTCTGACTGTTCTAGAGTTGCTGCTGAGTTGAATTTGAATTTATTTGTTGAAATGTTCCAGTTTCTATGAGGTCAGGGAAGATTGGTGTGCATCTAAAGGTCCCTGGTTGGATCCCAGGACATTGTTTTGGCTCATTTGAACATTTTCAAACCCTCGTTGCTCAGATTTTACATTAATTTGATCATGACTTTTGGACAAATGTTTTATTTATGAATTAAATAATCACTTCAATTATGAATTTAGTGAGTCAACCAGACTTGGTCAGTAACAAAAATTAGTCTGGTTATTATTCAGTTTCCAGTCAGTAGGGACACACACACACACACACACACGCACCCGCACACACACACACACACACACACACACACACACACACACACAGCCTGTCTTTGGTATAAAATGGTCTGTCACGTTCACGTTGGAAGATTTCTCTGACTCAATTGTGAATAAAGAGATTCTTCATCTGACACCTGAGTCTTGATCCACTGATTCCTCTGATCCACCTCTTTCTGCTCCAACAAGGCTGACATGGATCAGGTGGGTCCATGTCATCCAATCAGTAGGTTTCTCTTCTCAATTAATTTTCTTCATCCCAGTTTAGATTGATTCTTCTCAGCCTCATGAAGGAGCATCTGATCAGGTGTTTGACTGCTTGTTAGTTGTAATTCCATAGATTTAATCTCAGATGTTATAGAATTAATAAGAACATCTTAAAGACCTTTGTCCAACACTTGAAACTCACCTGTCTGTCGAGGCCCAACTGGCCTTTGGTAGTGAGGTGGTGGATGCATGTGTATGAAATGAGGCTCGTGTTGCTGTGAGGAGCCACTAGAGGGAGACACCTGTCGTTCCTCCCAGCTGACAATGAGGCTTCACAGCTGCATTTGAAGCTGTCCTTTATGAGTCACAACTGTCTTTACCTCAGAAGCCAAACTCACCAACAACACTTCATCCTGGTCATGTGGTCTGTTTGTCAGGAGATTCCAAATCCAAAGTTGTTGATACACAAGAGAAGAAAACACATCAACGTTTGTTCATTTTTATGAGTCACACTGAAAATGAACAGAAGAGTGACAGTGAAAATGGATTCAAAAATAATAAATTATCATAAATAATGAATAAATACTCAGAATTTACTGGCATTTGACTGCATTTTGTGGTTAATCAGTAGATAAAAGAGTAACATATATATTCTATACATGTGATGTACGTACATGGCTTTGGACAAAAGCGTCTGCTCAATGAAATTGTAGGATTGTAGAATTCTATAAATGTAGAATATAATTGTACAAATGCTCTCTATCACCACCCCCAACGTCTGTGCCAGGGTCTCTGGCCAGTGGTCAATGGCTCATATCACCTGCCCAGGATGGATCAAGCTTGCTTGTCTTTGTAATTCTGCACTTATTAGAGACCTGGAAACAAAGGAATGCTGAAAAAGAGAAAATAGGACCTCACACAAATGGGCTTGTGACAGAAATTAAGATCATTTTGTGAATATCCATCCTCTACAAATGTGTGTCAATGTGGTTGTTGTGGCCAAGTGGTGAAGGCGATGGACTAGAAATCCATTGGGGTCTCCCTGCTCAGGTTGGAGTCCTGCCAGCAACGTTAAACTGTTGATGTTCTATGTCAGGGTGAACGTCATACCTGTGCCTGATTTAGTGTGGTGGCTCATACCTGAATTTATCCAAACAAGCTAACTTCGTAACACCAATGTACACAGTTTAAATTATCAAAACCTCAAACTGCAGTCAGAAATTTTCAATTCTCTCATCCACCAACAATCCTCATCAATAAAATCTGGAAGAAGGAACCGCAGAAAGTCTGCAGGAGAACGTAGACGAGTGCTGCCACTGACCCATCATGAGGAAGACCGGTAACGTGGCGACCCCACTTCCCAAAAGAAGCCGACCGTCCAGCGCACCCTCATCACCCAATAAGGACCTCGGGGACATCCTGGATTCAATTGACAGGAAACTAACAAGTTTCCATGCTGGACTCTCTCGTGGAAATCCTCCACAAAGAGCCTCCATGAGTCTCTGGGACTCAGCCAGCAAAAGGTGGCTTCACTGGCCGCTAAAAATCAAGCCCTTTAAGCCTCCAGCCTCCCATCACTGTTTCCTCCCTCTCAAATATGTATCCTTAAATATAGATTTGAGTCTTTAGATGCTGTAACGTCCAAAGATCATATTCTTATTGACCCTCCCCCTTCTTTGTTCCACCATGGAAAGAGGAGAACTTTATTCCAGTTTAGTGGATGAACATAGAGGGACTACACCTGGATCTCTGTGTTTAACAAACAATTGTGTTAAACATCAGGAGTCATGAGTTTGCTCAAAACTAATGACTTGGAGTGAGTTCAATGAGTTTATAGCCAACAATTCTCCATCAGCAAGCACATCCTGCAAAAGCAATGATGACAATTTTCCTTTTAAAATGCAGGAACGTTGTGCAGATCCAGGATCAGTGGGAACAGCTGTTTGCTTTAAACGGTTGGGGGGAAAGGGTCGATTTATTGTCGAGTCAATGTTATTTATATTGTGCCAAATCACAAAAAAAGTTATCTCAAGACACTTGACAGGTAAAGCAGGTCTAGAACCACACTCCTTCAATGAATTCACGTATGTGAAGATATTCAACTTATGTGACAAATTCTCATGACTATGAGTCCAGAGAACCTGTCAGCGTTGACATTCCCCTGGTGTCAGTGAAGTCATGTCAACGGACCTGGGGCCTGTAGTTGGTGTCCATCCTTGATATCCTCCAAACAGGTCATCAAACTTGGCCCTCGTCAGCTTGAAGGACAGCTGGAAACGGCCTTCGTCCAGGCACAGTTTTTGGAGAAAGCGAGTTAAGAAGTTTAGAGTTCCAAGAAGCTTCTTCAGTTCATTCACTTTGGTCCTGTAGAACTGTTCAATGTGTCATGACTTCAGAGGCTCAAATCCTCTCTAAGTTCTAGTGAGAGTGGAAGAGATTATAAAATGAGAGAGGCAGGGCCTTCACTCAGAGCTGAAATAGCTCAGTTGGGAGAGCGTTAGACTGAAGATCTAAAGGTCCCTGGTCCGATCCCAGGTTTCAGCAGAGGAACAGCATTGACTTTACTTTCCAGTGGAGGAACTGCAGACATGAAGGAAACGAACATCTTGTCCTGTGCATTCTGATGACATTCAAGACATTTTTGGAGCCTCTTGTTGGATTTTGCCACAGAGAATCAGAGCCAATCAAAAGCCTGGTGGACTTTAACATGGAGGATTGAACAAGTCAAGAAAGCAGCAGTTTGACCTTCACAGGTGTTTCTTTTCCTGTCTAAATGCTGTAGAAAGAGCCTGAGTAGCTCAGATGGTAGAGCATCAGACTTTTAATCTGAGGGTCCAGGGTTCAATTCCCTGTTCAGGTGCTGTGGATGTTCCAGTGTTTGACACCATGGTACTGGATGAAATTTAGTGTTGAACAAACTGTCATCAGCAAAAGTAGAAGTGTTCCTGTCTTTCCACTGTGAGACAGTTGCTAGAAAAGTGACCAATAATAATTTCATGTGGCATGCAATTAACAAAAGACCACAAATAACACCTACATTAATGGTTGCAGGGGGGCTGGAGCCTATCCCAGCATCTACAGGTGAGAGGCGCGGTTCACCCTGGACAGGTTGCCAGTCAATCACAGGGCCAACAATACAGAGATGAAAAACCATTCATACCTACACGCAATCAGCCTCTTCCCAAATTACATGTCTTTGGACGGTGGGAAGAAGCCGGAGTACCTGGAGAGAATGCACGGGGAGAACATGCAGACTCTACACAGAAAGATTCTGCACCCGAGCCTGGACTCAAACCCAGAACCTTCTTGCTGTGAGGCAACAGTGCTAACCACTGCATCATCATGCCGCCGTGGTCTTATATACTTTTCTCAATTGTGTTTCTGTCATGTCCTCCTGAGATCAAAGACAGAATTCTAGTTACTGTCAAAACCCTGATGACATTATCAGGAATTCTGACTTTGATCTGGAGACTCTTGCTTTAATCTGAATTTGATCTGACTAATGATTTAGTTTCGGCCACCTAATTTCTCCTGATGGACTGGTGACCTGTCCAGGGTGAACCCTGCCTCTTGCCCAATGTCACCTGGGATCGCCCCCCCCCCCCCCCCCCCGTGACCCTTAAAGGATAAGAATAGAAAGTGGATGGAGGGATGGACTTAACACTGAAATCAGCTCATATGATCCACATTCTAATTCTTCCTTTCCCTCTTTAGGAGTCAATGAGAATAGTAGTGTATATAATAATGTATATACAACCTTGTAGTATCTTTCCAAAGCTTTGAGTATTTCTTCTTGTTTCTACTGGTAGTTTTAGTGTCTGGATCTTTTCTTTTTATATCCTGCTGTCTGCTCTTTGCTTTTGGAACTTCCTTCCCAACAACGACCAAGCCTCCTGGGTACTGTAGGAAACATGGTCAAGTTCTTCTTACCTTTGCAGTAACGTCCTGCTCACATTGATCGGTCTTCATTTTGACTCCTCCCACTGCCACAATGACCAGCCTTTATACACTTGGTGACTGTGGTCCTGGTTGCTGCAGGCCTCAACACCAGCCTGTGGTTGTGAGCAGGGCAGAACAGAACTGACAGTATCTCACATGCAGGACCTGGGTCAGCGCCTGGTGCCAGCTGGGGCACCGCTTTAACATCGACGCCCTTGAAGATCTTCTCCAGGAACTCGCCTTTTTGGTTCCATCAAGGCCTGTGAGGATGGTAAAGAGTGATCCACCACCAGGCAGCACAGTCAGCAGCAGCCATTTTGTTCCACTAGACTCAAATATGATAGTGAAAGCCTGGTGAGTGCTTGCTAACTAACACTTCCTGTTTTTATTGCTATTCTTCCATGAATGTGCTCATGTTGTCTTGTCCCCAACCACAGTTTCAAAGCCATGATGACACCTTTCATTAACAATCAGACTTATTTTTTTGCTATTTGGACAAATAAGGTTTCAACTGACACGACTGGCCAACGTCCTGGAGTTAATTCAGCCTGTAGAACCAGGTGCTGGTGTAGCTGAGTAGATAACCAATTAAAAAAAAGAAATTGTTTCACATTATATTATTTTGGTGAACCTTCTCAAAACCTGTCTTGCAAGAGTAACTCTTTCAATGTGCCTTTATCCTGTCATGTGATAGATTTTTGGTTATAGATTATTTAGTTCCACATCACTTGTCACTGGCAGTGTTGCCAGTGTTGTTGTGTTACTGGGAGGAGCCTGCGGCTCTGGTTACACTGTGCCGATGTTGTTGGCTTGAAGGCAGCTCAGCGTTACTGCACATTGTTGTTTTGGTGAGTTCAAGATGAGGAGAACTCCTCAAGTTCAGGACATTTTCTTCCCACGAGTGATAAAAGCAGCCAACCCCTCCAGCACAGAGAGGCTGTGAGAGACTGCCACACCTCTCCAGTGACCTAGGATACAATGGCAGTGGTGGGATTTGAACCCACACCTCCTCAGAGACTAGAGCCTTAATCCAGCGCCTTAGATCGCTCGGCCACACTACCTCACTGAGCTGTTTAGTGAGTTGGTCTGTTGAAGGCATATTGAAGAGGAAGTAACATAATGCTATAAAACTTATTCTGAAGGGGGACCCCTTTCCCTCCCACTGTCACAGGAAGTGACGACAGCGCTGCCAGAAGCAGCCAGGAAAGAAATGGTAAAAGGACTCAATTTGTACAGCTCCTTTCTACCTCAGCACGCCACGCTAGCAAACCCCCTTTTGTTTGGTTTGGTTGTTGTTTAGTGACTGTGGATGAACACACAGGAGAAGTTGTGCATGAATTTGTGTTCCCTGTTCACTTGAATATATGCAGGAGTATGAGGTGGAAATAATACTGTTTATTTTTGTTCTTATTTCAGAACTGTTGACACAACAGTGTCAGATTAAAGCATCTTCCCCTTCCAGATGCTGGTCTCCTTCTGGTGTCCTGACTGACACCCATCTTGTGTTCTGGATCCACCTGAACGAAGCAGCTCCAGATCCCTGAACTCCCTTACAGGTAAAGAAAATGGATGGCTGGATGGAAGTCCCCCAACTGTGGCTGTTCTGAAACTCTTCTCCTCAATCACTCCTGAGTTGACACTCTGAGATGGGAAACTCTGAGTATCTGGTTCCAGAACAGCTGATCTGAGTTGCTTCAATCAACTGTGAGTACGTTTACCTTGAGTTGCACACGTGCACAACCACGACAAAATGCCATCGTCAATGGAGCCCCGACACCACGAGTCACCATGACAACCACAAACAAAATAACAAGTTATCTCACACCAATTCATTGAAACATGACCTTCCTATATTTATGGATCCATCACAAATATGAGCCTTCCCAGTCTGTCAGGTGGTAGAATTCAGTCAGCACCAATAACAGGAGAGTCAGAGTTTAGAAACCAAAGACAGACATTAAAGTCTCTCTGATAAAACAAAAGTATAGTGAAGTATACTGGAAAAGAATATTGCAATATATTAAATATGATATTTCCATGGAGGGGCAGTTTTACATTTTTATTCTTGGATGCATTATATTTTAGAATCAGAAAGGCAGTTACAATGACATCATCAAGACTAAACCTGGTGCTGACAAAGGTGTGGTGAACAATTTTAACAATCAATCCCAAATTTAGGCCTGAAATTGGAAAATAATATTAGCTAGCTAGCAACGTTAGCTAGTTAATGTTAGCAAGCTGTCAATATTTAGCACCATCAAATAGTTCAAACAAGGTCAACAGCTGTTATAATGATGGTCACATGATTCAACCTTCCTCCTGTGTGACCTGTTTGGAGGTTTTAAATGCATCAAAGAAGCACATGAATTTGTTCATTGCTTTTTGACTTTGTCAGGAAGCTCCAGTTCAAAAAAATAAAGCAAAACAAATTTTGTCACTAAATTATAAAAGAGTAAGTGTGAAATAGTTTGTGTTTGTGAGAAGATTAAAAAAATCTACTACTATCCTCTACTCATGTTCATGGGAGTGTAGTTGTTGTGGCCGAGTGGTTAAGGTGATGGACTAGAAATCCATTGGGGTCTCCCCGCGCAGGTTCGAGTCCTGCCAACAATGTTAAACTGCTGTTCCTGTGTGTGTATGTGTGTGTTTACATGCAGACTTTCCCTTGTGACAGATGATTTGGTTTGGAATCCATCTTAGTCAGAATGTTTTGAGAAAATTCTATCATGTAGTTGGAGTTATTTTGATTTACAACAATGGAAAAAAAATCATCTCCCCTCCAAAAACCCTCCTCTTCAACTTTGTACCCAAGTTGTCTCCTCATCAGGCACCACAGGATCCGGTAGGTTCAGTTCAAACAAGTCATTAGAGATTTAAAAAACATTTTGTCCATTTGACATCAGGACTGCTCCCAGATCATCTCAATGAGCTCACCCCTGCACCAGAGTACCGCCCAAATTCATCAAGGACAGCAAACATGAGCAGGTCGAGGTTCACCTCCATCTTTGGAGGTTGTTGAATTTCCTCCTGAGGACCGTCAGGCTGTTTCCTTACTTTGCTGTGACACAACAGCAGACAGCAACAAGGACTGCTGCAGTGCACTTGGTAAAATCACCATCTGTAGACTGGACCAATATACTGATGTGATCCTTTGATTAGTTTAGAATCAGTCAGAGATCAAAGACTGAAGCAGGAGATCAATGCACAGAATTCAGAGATCAATGCACAGAATTCAGAGTTCAAAGACAGAATTCAGAGATCAAAGACTCCTGGAGCGTTGCCCTCTCTTGTCTTTGGTCCTGGATGTTACTGAATGTTTTACACATTTCTTTTGAAGAAAAAACTTGCATGACATTTCAAGGAGTTTTTCCTGCCAATACAGGACAACAGCCACTCACAAACCAGTGCTGGACAAGTTCCTTCAAAGCTGTAATGCCTTATTTCTTACTAGTTACTGTCATTTTTAAATAATTGGTTCCATTACGATTGTGTCTGCTAGCGCTTGGTGACTGTACAGGAGGTCTGTGGACCGCAGGGCCACAACAAGCCCATTTCTTCAACTCTCCATTTAGTACAGAGGTCCCCAAGTATGGACCAGTGAGGATAA
Organism: Aulostomus chinensis; assembly: GCF_037954235.1. Classification (NCBI taxonomy): domain Eukaryota; kingdom Metazoa; phylum Chordata; class Actinopteri; order Syngnathiformes; family Aulostomidae; genus Aulostomus; species Aulostomus chinensis. The sequence goes on from NC_141323.1 coordinate 27,598,191, forward strand.
ATGTGATCGTGGAGAAGTCCTTTTGTTCTTCAACTTGTCCAACTTGATGGTGAGTCTCCTTTTATCAGGTATTACTGAATGCTTGTGTTATTCATGGCATTGTTAACACTTTATAAACCCTTCATTCAGAGCTGTAAAGAACCTTTAACCTCATATCCCAGACATCAAAGTGGGCCACTAACCGGTGAGATGAAGCTATGCTATGCTGCTACATTCTGAAGAGGTAAAGTAGCAGGTTCTGAGAGTGATGGCTAACCTGGATGTGTTCATCTCCTACTTTAATATCAGCATCCCAACTTGGAGCTCTGACCACCTCCAGCTTTTTGTTCCTGTTTCTGCTTCAGTCAACAGGGAACTCAAACCTGCAATAGAATCATCAACAACAATGGAATAGAAAACAGAGGAAGACAAAATATCATGAACTTACAAAGCTGAGAAATGTTAATGAAGAAAAATGCACACATTATGATTGAGGCCAGAAAGTAAAACTCCACACCAAATGTATTTTGACATGTAGGGATAATGAACTTGAATGTGTTGAAATAGCAGATAAATGAATCCACTATCACACAACAAGATGATGACCCACTACCACAAGATGGCGTCACAGATCCTGATGCTCTGAGCAGGAAACACCGAGCAAAACATGACTAAAACGCTCCTGTTGTTCCCTCCATGAAAAACTGTGGCACTGATGAGAAGAAGGATCCCAGCGTCCTCTGAGGATCCATCGCCGCACCATTCGGTAGAAGGATGATCGGGTCGGCACCAGGAGAAACCCTTGTGTCTCCGATGCAGGGAAGATGGAGCACTGAAGAGGCCACATTGTGGCGTCCTAAAGAGGACATTTGGTGGAGCCTGAGACAGCAAACATCATGCCGCCCTTCATCAGAAGAACCACAGCACTTCAGTCACGTGACTGAAGTCATCCATTCATGTGACTGAAGTCATCCAGTCACGTGACTGAAGTCATCCAGTCACGTGACTGAAGTCATCCAGTCACGTGACTGAAGTCATCCATTCATGTCAGTGATGTCACTTGGCAGGACTGTCATTGCCGTCTCATTCTAGAAAAGAATCCAGACTCCACATGTGGCTCCCATGATAACTGATGGACCTCTGTTTGGAGGCTGGACGATGATGTCTGGTGGGGTTAAGATGGTGGGGGCTGTTTCAGTTCTAGTGCTGAAGGCTTTCGCCATGACAGTCAGACTCTCATCTGTCCTTCATGTTCCCTCAAATGTGCAGTGTGGACCTCACACACTGAATTTAGCCTGAAAACTCTTCATGAAAAGCAGTAGACTCAGAGTCTCTGTGGCTCAATCGGTCAGCGCACTCGGCTGTTAACAGAGAGGCTGGTGGTTCGAGCCCACCCAGGGACGATGAACAGGCTCTACTGGTTCTTTGGATCTCTGGATGAGACACTTTGTGGTAAAACCAGATTCTGCCAGTCCCACTGACATATTTCAATCACACATGTTCAGAGATGATTTTGTTTTCCTGAATACATTTATTATTTTCTGATCACCTTGTGGATTTTTCATCATTCTCCTCATTACCATACTTTAGGTTGCAGTATGCACACCTTAGTTAGTCTTGGGTTTCAGAAATCATACAGCATACAAATAATAGCAGGTTGAAACATATTTATTTAAAAGAATTTAACATGGTTACACACACACACACACACACACACACACACACACACACACACACACACACAGCCTGTCTTTGGTATAAAATGGTCTGTCATGTTCTCTCACATTGCACAACAACAAAACAAATAAAGACGGCCATGTCCAGTGTGGTCCTGGATATGACGACTGGACTGCAGGGTCCCAGTATCACTGTGACAATTCTTTTACCAGCTATGACCTTGGACAAGAACTTCTCAGGAGGAAACTTATCATGGTGGCACAGTGAAGAAAACTGGACCTGAGCTGCCTGCTGAAATGTTGCAGGTGAAGGACAGAGCTCCACCTCTTTGACAGACACCACCACTGTTGGCTCATGTCCAAAAGTGTGTCAGTTTTTGACACACACGCATCTAAACACACACACACACACACACATACAACACACATACTGAAGCGCCATTTTACCCTGCCACTGTGGCCACTGAGGTCACCATCATGAACTGGAGTTGGGAATCTTGAACTGAACCTGGTATCACAGCGACACCTACTGCTGCAAAATGGAACAGCAACATTGAACCCAAGTACAGGATTGGAGGGAGACTGATGGTCGCTGTTTGGGTTTTTGAAAAACAAGGAGGGCGTTGGTTCAAGCTGGATTCTCAGAGACTATTTCCCCAACCTCTACATTGGCATCTACACTGTCATCCAGTCACATGACTGGAGTCATCCAGTCACGTGACTGTGACTGAAGTCATCCAGTCACGTGACTGAAGTCATCCATTCATGTCAGTGATGTCACTTGGCAGGACTGTCATTGCCTTCACATTCTAGAAAAGAATCCAGACTCCACATTTCCTCCTATCTATTATTGTGTACCACCCTCCTGGTCCTTACTCTGAATTCTCAGAGTTTATATCCAGTTCAGTTCTCAAAACAAATTCAGTCATGAGTTTTGATAAATTTCCTTTTCTCCACTGATTATATGTCAAGGTTTGTGTGGGGAGCCTATCCCAGCAGCCTTCGGACAAGAGGCGGGGTTCACCCTGGTTGAGTCACCAGTCCATCACAGGGCCAACACATAGAGACAGACAACCATTCACACTCACAGCCACACCTACAGTCAATTTCGAGTATCAATGAGCCTCGTCTCCTCTTGATGTCTTTGGACTGTGGGAGTAAGCTGGAGTACCAGAGAGAACCCACACAGACACAGGGAGAACATGCAGACTCCACAGCTGGGGCTCAAATCTGGAACCTTCTTGCTGTGAGGCCACAGTGCTGACCACTGCACCATTGTGTCCCCTGAAAATGCCACCAGATCGTTTGGATTTTCTATAAAATTAAGTACACATGAACATGAAGCAGTTTTCACAGGGCTGGTGGTGCAATGGATAGCATGACTGACTACTGTCAGAAGATTCTAGGTTCAACTCCTGGCTCGCTCACTTAAAACTTTATACTCAGAAGCTTTCACACCTGAAGTGTGAACCACTGCTAAAAGTCCCTTAAATCCTCCAAGGTTTCCTCCTTGTCTGCTGTAAACATGAACACATGCATGGCTCCTGCTACCTCTCACATGTTAAGCTGCCACTTGACAGTGACAGCAGGAGAACAAAAAATCCCAGAGTGTCATCAACATTTCCTGGAAACTAAATGATAGAAGCTTTTGAATTTCTGTATCAGAAAAAGGAGAAAGGAGCCCCAATGAAAGAGTGATGATTCTTTATTTTGATTTTGTTCTTCACTCCTACACAAGAGAGGGAAAGTGTCGGCTGGCTGGGAGCAACTGCCTGCTTCAGAATGGGACGAGCCTCAGGACTTTCCAGTGAGAGCTGCAAAGCTTTCACTTTATCAATGGAATCACTGGGAAAAGAAACTCATCCTGTCAGATGAAGGCCAAAGAGTTTTGCTTCACTGTGTTGAGGGAGGGTTTGTTCAGATGATTCTAGAAGAAGAAATCAAAACATCATCAATTAAAATTCAGAAGAAGTGAATGCAGAGTTTTATTGATGGTTTCAGGAATCAGCCTCTGGGTTCGTGGTGCTCCAATCTTCAGACAACTGAAAGTGATGAAACCACCTGTGTTGAGTTGTCTTCCATCATGGAAAACTGAAAGGAAAAACTCACACAATTAATCATTCATTGGTTCACAGTTAGCTAAGCTACCAGTTTTCAAACCTGCAGCTGAGGGAACAAACAAGAGCAGGCTAACATTTGTATTTTAATTTTATGTATGCAAAGAATCAGAAAGGCAGTTACAATGACATCATCAATACAAAACCTTGGGCTCACAAAGATGAAGTGAACAATTTCCACAATCAATCCCAAATTTAAGGACTGAAGTTAGAAAATAATATTAGTAGCTAGCTAACGTTAGCTAGTTAACGTTAGCAAGCTGACAATATTTAGCACCATCAAATAGTTCAAACAAGGTCAACAGCTGTTATAATGATGGTCACATGATTTAAAAGATTAAAAACAACTCTCTGTATCAATGTAAGATAGAGTTACAAAAATGAATAGAACATTACTCACTGACTGAAAATTGAAAAAGCACCAGACTTTGGTCCAGAGCTTGGTTCTAATGTGACTTGACAGAACTTTTTAGGGCCTGAGCCAGAAGGAACTTCTGGCAAAGACTCCATTATTTTCCCACTTTTTTTTCTTTTTGCAATCAACACTGCCCAGAGTTCATCTGCAGGAAATAAAATTCACACATTTGATAAAGTTTGGTCAGACGGTGCAGACACACTTGACACCCAGAGAGGTGAGCAGGTTTTGGACCAAGTTGAAGCTTGTGAAGTATTTGAGACAGAAAATGACAGAAAGCTGTGGCTGTGTTCTGGTTCTGCTTGTTTCAGATTTATTCCCCTCCCAGTAATGTCTTATTTCCAGCTCTGCTCTCCCTCAACTACTGTTTAGTGTCATGTTTATTTTGCTGACTACTTCATTGACATGTGGTAAAAATGTCTTGTGTTTCCTGAAATTAACTGAGTGCTGCTCAGTAAAGTAGACATGACTTGAGATTCTATTCCTGCTTGGTCCATTTCAACATTCTTATCCTTCCTAGCATTGGAGATAAAGTATCAGTAGGGGCTGTACTTGATTAGTACTGCATATAGTACACATCAGTCACTGCCATTACACAGTGGAATGGAAGTTGAAATACTGTTTACCAGCAAGCTGAAAACTGTTGTGGTATTTGACAATTCTATTGTTTCTGAATGAAAATCATGTGAAGGAGAATCATGGAGACATCCTAAAAATGGCTGAGGTCTGCTGAGCTGCAGCAGGTCTGAGCTGCTTTTGATGCCCAGATGATGAGGAGGCAGTGAATGTTGGGTTTGGTGGAGCTGAAAAAATGCTGCAGGTGTTGAGAGGTCTGCTGGTGTCCAGGACTTCCTCTCCAGTTCTCAGCTTCTCCCTGCAGTTCCCACAAACACCACAACAGTCCTGGAACCCCTGCAGATGGTGGAGGACCACGATGACCCCGATGCACCATCAGGGCATCAAAAAGCAGTCCTGATGATCAAAAAGGTCCTTCCACTCATTCAGGGTCAACTCTAGAAGAAGCTTCTGGAACAGATGAGCAAACACTCTCAACTAGAAATCATGATTTAAACACAATGTTGATTTTTACAATTTCCTTCAATGTTTTAAAAACCATCAAAGTGGACAGAAGCCCAGATGGTCCAAACCTGTTTCCTGTCTCCTGCCATTGTGGAGAGCCTCTGTTCTGTCCTGCTGCTGTCCAGTTGTCTCTACTGAGCTCCTCTGCTGGTTCCACCTTGAAGAGGGTCTGAGCTAAAATTGAACCTTGGGAAACTTCAACCTTTGATCTCAGAGTTTTGTGTTTGATCTTAGAATTCTTTCTTTGATCTCACCTGAGACAAAGACATCGAATCTCAAGCTGCTGTTGAGGAGGCGGTGATCGTATAGTGGTTAATACTCTGTGTTGTGGCCGCAGCAACCCTGGTTCGAATCCGGGTCACAGCAGCATGAGACAAATTTCTTGTGTGTATTGATGGACACAAACCAAGCAGAAATTTCCCACTATGCAACAGGGTGGTGTTTGGTCAGTTTTGAGCAGGTGTCAGTCTGACAATGATGTCATATATTTTGTTATCACTTGACCAGACCCAAAATTAGGCTCCAGGTATCAGTTTCTTCTCAATGCTAATGTCTGCTAGCTTAGTCTGCTACTTTGATGGCTCTGACTACAAAAAGGTCCAGACCCCTGGATATGGTGGTTCCTCCCTAAACGTAGATTCTGTCAGCTCATGTTTTGAAATCAACTCACCATGAACACAAGTAGATTTCAATGGACTGCAAATGTGTCTCATTTAATGGTAAACATGTCAAATATAAATTCCATCACCTGAGGAGGTCTGCTGCTGGAATTAAGCTCCAGATATTCACAAGATATTTTATATCTTAAAATAAAGCATTTTTATGTTTGATTTATTATTCATTAGCCTGCTTCAAGTGGTGTGATTTTATGTGTCGTATATTAAATAGAACTTTGTAAACGATCGTCCCTGAGGATGTTGAATGATGTCAAAAAAGTGTTCTCTAAGCTCTCCTTTCCTCTAAATAGAGGAGTCTCTGCTGAGGTCGTTCCCTCTCTGAGTCCTGATGTCTATTCAGATGCATCGAGAGACTCAGGCAAACAGAAGACAAGGGCAAGTGAAGTAACCTGAAAATGAGAGGGGACGTTCGACATCAAACTAAAACAGGAAGAACAGGACGCAAATGGGATATCAAAATAAGACAGACTCTGAGACATGACCCTCCAGTTCCTGCTGCTTCCAGCTCTTTATATCGAGCCCCTCGTACAGTGGATGAGAGAGACCACAAATATTAAAGGTGTCCACATAAATGGAGAAGAACACAAGGTGGCGCTGGACGCTGATGATGTTTTAACATATTGAAGTGAGCCCCCTAACACAGGACCTGCATTAATAAAACTCTGAAACACTGGGAAGCTCTGCTGGATATAAATTCTCCATTCTAAAACACAGGTTCTGACCTTTAATCACTCACCTCCAGAACACATGGAGGAAAACCTCCACCTGGATTGGGCCAGAACTCCTTGAAGATGATAGAAGAAGATGGAACTCCATTTCCTTTCTGAGTCTGAGTCACAGGATTGATAGAGTAAAAATAAATGTCCGACCACAAAATCTCTTTCTAGTTCCAGGACCAACTGGAGAAATTGCCTTCAAAACCGTTTCTGAATTGAACAAAATGCTTTCCAGATTTATCTTGCAGGGGAAGAAACCCAGGCTCAAATTTAAACCACACCATGAATGAGCCCCAGTTCCTGCTGTACTGGCCCACCAAAATCTCGAAAAATGTTTCCGTAAAGTCCAAATCTCAATGAATAATTTGGAATGTTAACAGGAGAATATCACTACAAGTCATTTAATGATGTGCTTTTAATCCTGGGTTCAAGCCTCATGAAATGAACCCTAGATTTAAATCCTGGATTCAAAGAGAGTAACAACTTTCTACTCACTTGTGGAAAATGGAAATTTAAAAGATTTGAAAGCCTGAGAAGAGAATATCACTGAGAAAGTCGGACTTTTTAGAATCTTCTTAGGTGAGCAATTATTTTTGAACACGACATCAGAAATGAAACAGACTTTAATGATCCAATGCTGAAAATATTTTTGGCTGCCCATCAAGAAACAAGAAAAACCTCATATCGTATGTTGTTTTCCGTTTGACCTGATTCTTGGTTGTCAACTAACTGGCTCATTGGCTTTCTTGATGGAACAACAAAAGCAAAAGTTGAAGACTTTGAATATCCAGACCTCTGGCGTGATTCTCAGCTGTCATTTAAATTTCACATGAACTCAGTGTCCAAGCAAATATCTGGTGGGCTAAAATTACTTTTGTTGTTGACTTTTTCCACAAGAAGTCTGGAAAAGTATGATAACACAGTTCATGTTCCCAATATTGGACTCCGCTGGTGGTTTCTATGGGAACACTGGTGACGGCCCCAGGCCTGGGGTCCTATGCAGTGTTCTGTGTGCAGGGTCCTGTTGGTGGGTGTGTTTGTGTCTTTGCAGGTCTGGAGCAGCCTGGTCATTAGGCTGACTGGGAGGACCAGGCCAGTGTTCCCAGTTAGGCCTGTTTAACCCCGCCTTCCCACACATTTGTCTCCCTTTTGTGCTCAGCGTGCAACTCGGCGTGCTTTTGTTGTCCTTTTGTTTTTCCTTGTTTTCCACCAACAACATGCAGTACACATTGACATCACATCCACACACTCACCTCCACTGCTGACACTGACTTCCACACCTTCCGCTTATTCCTTTCGAGTAAGGGTTGCGGGGGGCTGGAGCCTATCCCAGTGGCTACGGGCGAGAGGCGGGGTTCACCCTGGACAGGTCATCAGTCCATCACAGGGCCAACATACAGAGACAAACAACCATTCACACTCACATTCATACCTATGGTAAATTTAGAGAACCCAAGTAGCCTAGTCCCCAAATTGCATGTCTTTGGACGTTGGGAGGAAGCCGGAGTACCACAGAGAACCCACACAGGCACGGGGAGAACATGCAAACTCCACACAGAAAGATCCCGTGCCCGAGCCGGGACTCAAACCCGGAACCTTCTTGCTGTGAGGCCACAGTGCTAACCACTGGACCATCGTGCAGCCCTTCCAGGTGTTTGGATTGAACCCATCATTATTTCATGTATGATTCCCAAAGTGTCAGGATTGAGGGTTGTGGATGGTGAGGGAGACCCAAACGCAGACATTTTTGGTGAACAAAACAGGGATCGTGACACAAAGACAACTCCACTGGTCAGTATTTATTTTCAAATGTGTCTGCTTGAATTTCCCTTCATACTTGAAGGAACTTTCAATTCCTTTCAGCTCACAATGCAACCTAGAGTGTAGAGATCATTTGTTTCTATGTCTGCCTAGAATCAGCAAAGAAACTGGTCATCGCACATTCATATTTTCCTCAAGTCAATTTTATCATTTGGAAACCATCTTGAGGATATTTGGAGAAAGTTCAATCTTTTAGCCGCAGTTACAGTGACTTACAACACTGCAAAAAATAAAAAATCACCCCTCCACAAACACTCTTGTCCAACTTTTGTGCCCAGATTTTCTCCTCATGAGGCACCAAATCAAGTCAAGTCATTTTTATTTGTATGGAACCAAATCACAACAAAAGTTCTCTCATGACTCTTTACTAGTAGAGCAGGTCCAGCACCAAACTCCTTCAATGAATCTACACCCAACAATTCTCCATCAACAAGTACATCCTGCAACAGCGGTGATGAAAACCTTCCTTTTAACAGACAGGAATGTCGAGCAGATCCAGGATCAGTGGGGACGGCCTTCTGCTTTGTCCGGTTGTATTTAAAGCTCCATCAGATTGGAACAACCTTTCCTCCTCACTTCGGTCTCTCACTTCCTTTCTCATCTTCAAATCATCAAGCATTTTCAAACATCTTGCTCTTGTTTCTGATGCACCTCACCTTTTCTCTCCAGGATTCACTCTGTACTTGTTCTTGTTTGTTCTCTATACTGTACATATGTGGATATTTGTGTATGAATATGCATTGTGTACTTTAATGGTGCATGTAAGCAGTATTTATTTAGATGGGTGTTGAAATGTATGAGTATGGGTACACAGGCCCACTCTTATTCTGCAGTGGGATCTCTGATCATACTTTGTATAATACTGGATGGTGAGTGATGGGGTTTGGCTTTGGGGAACATTGTTGGCCTGTACTTGGGTGTATGATGTGTGTGTCCTTGTGTTGAAATGTTTGGTATTTTGTTTAGAATCTACTTGTATTATTGTTGGTCATTATTTGTCAGGACCCCCTCCAAAATGAGATGGTGCATCTCAAGGGGCTACCCTTGAAATAAAGAATCAAGAATGAAGGTGTATGCTTGTCTTGGTGGACCCTCTGCTCCTCAAGCTGAGTCAACAGATTCCTGTGTTGCCTGAGTCATTGTGTATGGTGGCTGGCATTCGGCGCTTTCACCGCTGCAGCTCGAGCTTGATTGGCTGTCAGGACAGGTGTTATTAAGAATGGTAGAGGTGACAGTTTTGGCAGGACAAGTTGCTCCACATTCAGGAGATGGTGGGAATTTTAAAGGCTGGTGACAAACTCTTTCACTGTGTGGTTCAAAGTCCCTGGTTTCCTTGCAGCTTTGAACTGAGCAGGTGTTCATTCACATATCAGTAACAGGGTGACACTTTATCACAGCAGTGGACAAACATCAGCATTCATCACACAGCAGCTCCTCTGATCAACAGAACAAGCTAAAGTATTCTGGAGAATGAGGCCATGGATCCTTCTACCTCTCACATGCTAAACTGGCACTCTACCATTTGAGCTAATTCCCCTGCTAATGAGCACAGCAGATAATGCAGCTTGACCTTCATGCATGGTTGGCTGAGCGTCACCAGTTGAAGCTTCTCTGGTTCAACAAACCCTTGGGACCAAGACACAAATTGGAACCTGTGCAGGTCTAGACCCATATTTAAGTTGGTGGAGACAATTGACTGAATGAAAAGATTTGCCCAGAGTCCAGCTGACTTTTCTGAACTGACCCCTCATTTCTGTGTGGAGTAAACATCAGAGGAGGAGGGTGCAGGTTCTGCTTTGACCTCCTGACCTCCTGGGTAAAGCAGCGTAGATGTTGAGCTTGAAGGAGTTGACGGCCTCCTTCATCTTCTCATTGGTTTGCTCAGCATCATGAAGTGTTGCTGAAATTCAACATGTCAGCTGAGGCCAGAGATTCCTGTGTTCCGTGAGTCATTGTGTATCGTCTCTGTTGTTTGAAAGCACAAAGCTGTTCCTGATGGTCCAGTGTGTCATATGTTGGGCTCCCACAGCTGTAACTGGGGTTTGAGCTCCGTTAAGGGAATGGTTTTGTGGAGAGAAGGGAGCACAAGAATTGACAATTTCCGCAGGAAAGGTGACCATTGCTCCACAATGTCAGTCCCAGGGGGAATTCATGCTTCCCCCAGCATGGCCCTATGATCAACAGAAATGAACTGCCAGTGGAGATCCTCAGTAATCCAGGTCATGGTTTCTCTAGATTTCTGTGTTGTAGTCAGGACACTTGCAAATATCAGCCTCTTTCCTCCATGATCTCTCATTTTTTCTGTTCTCTCCATTTCTCCTCTTCGTTTCTATTCCTTGCTGACTGTTGTTCCTCATTTGTGGCAGAGTTCAGTCAGTGGACCAGACATTTTGCCACTACACTGTCCATCATCAGGGCATTTAACATCCAGGACTGGCTCCCAGATCATTGCCATGACCTCATCCCCTGCACCAGTGGACAGTTCATCAAGGATGGCAAACATGTGGGTTTCAATTCCCCTCCATCTTTGTAGGTTGGTTACATTTCCTCCTCGTCTTTAATACATCTTAAGTTGACATTTTTCTGTTTTTTCTTGGCTGCCAGGCTGTCTTACTTTTCAATGGCACAGCAGCAACGAGGGTTGCTATGGTGCAGTTGGTAAAATCCCTATCTATGGTCTGCAGAAATATGCTGTGAGTTCTTTTTTTTTAACAGAAATTCAAAGACTGACCAAGGACACCAAAGCACAGAATTTAGAGATCAAAGAAAGAAATCCAAGACGGAAAAAGAAGATCAGAAAATGGCACAGATCAATAAGATCCATAGACTCATCAGTGAAGGTTTTCTTGTGGTTCACGGTCACTTTTTGTCGTACTGGTGTGATGATGTCAGACCCTTCACATTCAGTTCAAACACTACAAAGTGCAGCGTGTGATGCAGAGGGCAGCAGCCTTGTGCTTGGTTCCGTCATGGTTCTCTGCAATTTTAGCAAACTCACCAAAGACCTCCCTGAAAGCAGGATCATTTTCCCAGAGTTCTTTTTTGACCAAGTACCAATTTGTCCCTCTTTCAAAACAACAAACAAAGATGAGATCAGATGACATGGACGATATGATATGGATGTTATTTATGGCTTTCAAACTCCAAATATTCAATTTTTTCTTCAGGGCTTTTGAGAGGTTCTGGGTAATGAATGAAAATTTAAATTGGACAGAAACGACATGCAGGGTCACTGTGTGTGTTTACGCGTGTGTGTATTTCTTGATTTATCGTGCTGGAGACCATTTCCATCATCAACACTGATCAGGAGTCCTCTTCCTCATGGGGACCAAAGACCGGCCCTGATGCAACACAGCGCAGTTTGTTAGTTCTTGCATGAATTTCAGAGTCAAGGTCTGGATTGAGTTTAGTTTCAAATAAAGATTAAGATACATTTGGTTAAGATTAAGATTAAGGTTAGGCTGCACATAGAATGAAGTCGATGGAATGTTCTAATAAGAATAGCTGGGCACACCTGAGTGTGTTTGCATGCAGACTTTCTCTTGTGACAACTGATGTCATTTGGAAACCATCTTGAGGACATTTGGAGAAAGTTCAATCTTTTAGCTGCAGTTACAGTGACTTACAACACTGCAAAAAAAAAAAAAAATCACCCTTCCACAAACACTCTTGTCCAACATTTGTGGCCAGATTTTCTCTTCATGAGGCACCAAATCAAGTCAAGTCAGTTTTATTTGTATCAAACCAAATCACTACAAAAAAAGGCAAAAAAGGCAAACCTCAGTGGTTCTGAAACTCTTCTCCTGAATCACTCCTGAGCTGCAGCAAGAAAAAATACCTCTGCCCAACCAGATCAACTTAATGGCTGCTAACAGCCTCAGACACTTGATTTCCATCAATCTGGAGCCAAGAAGGCCCTCACCTGTGGTTCTCCTCCAGGAGGGTCCAGGTTCTGCCATTGTGGCTCCTTGTGCCACTGCCAGAGAGCCTCAGCTGCACACTGCAACATTTCAACAGGAGATTTACATTCCTTCAAATGTCCTGACATCTTATTCCAATGGTTCTGTTCCATCTTTATATTTTAAAATCAATTACATGATGAAAGCTGCCACAGCTGGTTTAAGTGAGAGAACACGCTAAGAGATTTGAAACCAGTAAAATATGCTTTTCTGTGTGCAAACTAGTGAGGGGCATGGAAGGATATTTTACCACCAATACAGAACCCAAACTTTAGTCATGTGATGAGATGGCGACTGAGAAGAGTGATTATGAAGTTAATGGACAAAATGTGAATTGAAAGAAAATGCATTTCTTCTGTAGACTTTGATCCAACATTTGAAGTTAGATTTTGGTGGCTGCTCTATGTTGGAGGAAACCAGGCCGATGTTGGAACGTCACAGGGAAACTCGTTTGCCTCCTCAGACTGTGTGGCAGACTGCAATATGAAATGAATTAATTCATTGACAAAGTAGAACTTTTCCACTGGAGCGACTGGCTCCTGAGTTGTTGCATTTATTGTTAACATTAAACACACAGTCTGTGTTCATGGCAATAAGAAATTAATTTCATTTTTCTAAAGGACAAGAAATGAACCAGAACATTAGAACCACATAATATCTCTCTATCAGTTTGTTCCATGGGACACATTCCAGACAGGAAGGTCCCCCTGAGACTTGAACTCTGATCACTGATTCAGAGTCCAGAGTGCTCACCATTTCACCATGGAACCAAACACAAGGAGGAGTTTCCTCAAAATACAACTTGACATCACCTGCAATCCAAACTGTTGATATTTGGAGGTTCATCTTGCTCTTGTTCCAGACTACATTGCCAAAAGGAACATGAACCACAAGGAAATCATGGAACTCCAGATTTATTCAGGACTTTCTAACTACATCGTATGACCTGTGAGCAAAGACTGGCCACGCCTTCCTTAATTTATCAGTTAATTACTGCTTCAACAAACATGCCACATAATTAAGTTACCAGAATTTCTCTCATTGAAAAACCCACCAGCCTGATTTCTTGACATGACATGAAAAATTCTCCAAAAACACACAGTTGGGGTCCACACATACAAGGTTAACCAGGAGGAATCCTGCTCCTGAACCATGGATGGAACAAAATCCACTGGAAAACTCAGCAATTCCTGAGTGCCACATCCATCCAGGAGCTTGGGTCTCCACTTGACTGTGATGATTCATGAGATCCAAGGAGGACAGAGGAAAGAAGGATCCTGTTGGAGATCTCCTACCTTCTTCCTACAAGTCAGAGGTTAATAACCTCCCTTGTTGGTGGTGCCCTCAACCTGCTGAGAGCATCACTTAGTTATCTACAGAGAAACATAGCAGCTCTTCTGAAGGCTGCAGGAAACCTGCTGGAACTGAGACTTGGACTCAGGTCACTGGATTCAAAGTCCAGGGTGCTAACAGGTCCACCATGGCATCTGGGCTTTACTTACCGTGTAAAAAGGACCACAGTGGTCGTCTGGTTTTAATTTTCACAAACAAATACGGTTTAAAACTTGTAGACAGTGACACAGGGCTCTTATTTGAAGGGCCATGGGATGTGAAATATCCCAAACCTCTGAGATCAGAGCGATCACTTTGATCTCAGGGTCCTGACCTTGGGGGTTCTTCCTTTGGTCTTCCAATACTTGTGGTTTTTATTGGCATAACTTTCAATTTGCACGCAAAAAGAGAATCACAGTCAATTTAAACCCAGCAGACAGTGTTTATTTCTAATGAATCAGACAATCGCACAAATGAGAATGAAAGGAAAAACAAAAAAAAAGGTTTAAAAAAATCATTCACCACTCTGAAGCTTTTGAAAGTTCATTTGAAGGTTTAAAGGCGGTGGTGAGGAGGACACCCTGATCCTCCCTGTCGTCACTGCCAGGATTCTTTCTTCTGGTGCTGTGGTTCTTCTGATGAAGGGCGGCATGATGTTTGCTGTCTCAGGCTCCACCAAATGTCCTCTTCAGGACGCCACAATGTGGCCTCTTCAGTGCTCCATCTTCCCTGCATCGGAGACACAAGGGTTTCTCCTGGTGCCGACCCGATCATCCTTCTACCGAATGGTGCAGCGATGGATCCTCAGAGGACGCTGGGATCCTTCTTCTCATCAGTGCCACAGTTTTTCATGGAGGGAACAACAGGAGCTTTTTAGTCATGTTTTGCTTGGTGTTTCCTGCTCAGAGCATCAGGATCTGTGACGCCATCTTGTGGTAGAGGGTCATCATCTTGTTGTGTGACAGTGGATTCATTCGTCTGCTATTTCAACACATTCAAGTTCATTATCCCTACATGTCAAAATACATTTGGTGTGGAGTTTTACTTTCTGGCCTCAATCATAATGTGTGCATTTATTCTTCATGAACATTTCTCAGCTTTGTAAGTTTATGATATTTTGTCTTCCTCTGTTTTCTATTCCATTGTTGTTGATGATTCTATTGCAGGTTTGAGTTCCCTGTTGACTGAAGCAGAAACAGGAACAAAAAGCTGGAGGTGGTCAGAGCTCCAAGTTGGGACGCTGATATTAAAGTAGGAGATGAACACATCCAGGTTAGCCATCACTCTCAGAACCTGCTACTTTACCTCTTCAGAATGTAGCAGCATAGCATAGCTTCATCTCACCAGTTAGTGGCCCACTTTGATGTCTGGGATATGAGGTTAAAGGTTCTTTACAGCTCTGAATGAAGGGTTTATAAAGTGTTTACAATGCCATGAATAACACAAGCATTCAGTAATCCTTGATAAAAGGAGACTCACCATCAAGTTGGACCAGTTGAAGAACAAAAGGACTTCTACACTATCACATTTATCCTCTCTCTCTCTGCGTGGACACAACAAATGAGCTGGTTCAGAGACACGAGGCAAAAAAAGCTGGATGAACTCTTCTTCATTCCAAAAATGACTTCACCCTTGAACACTGACGTCAGGTCATTTTATAGGGTCCTCCATTTTTTTCATTTATGTGACGTTGCATATTGGGAAATAATTAATGATAAAAATAAAATATTTTGATGAAAACTATATTTGATCAGGAAAACTACATTGGGTCAAATAAATCCATCGTTAGTGACAGTGTTACTAATTTTAACTTTAGTGCTCTGGTGCTGATTGCGTCATTAAGATCTTCATGAAGAAATAAACTGAGATTTGTAAAAAAAAAATTATTATTATTATTATTTTTTTTTTTTTACAGAGTTGGCAGTTTGAGCATTGAATCTTTCTTTGTGTTGAGAACAAACCCTCAAAGCCTTCATGTTTCAGTTTGCTTCACAGCTAACAGACAAACACCTCTTAGCCTGGTTCTGGTAGTCCAGGTTTAAACACCAACACAAGGATTTTATGCTGATTTCTTCACATGCAGCTGAAATCTAGACTTCAAGTGTTCATGTGAGGTTACAGCTTCACGCCTATTTAGTTTTCAACAAATATTAAGTCACTTTTATGCATTGAGCTTACTGACGAACTTTAGTCTCAGTAGCTGAATCTGTTCGGGGGAAGGCAGTGTGGACCGGCAGGAGCCTCCTACAAAATGCAATGGAGAGAAGAAGAAATCCTGAGGAGTCGCTATGAGATTGAAGTGTTAAAGACGTGGCTCCTTTGGTGGTGATAGGATTTGAGCTATTGACTCTATTTTTAGTTTATTTCAATGTTATTGCAAACATCAGCTGCTCACTTATCAGCTAGCAAGTAAACAACAGTATTGTTCAGTGTGCTAGCTGAAGTAGACCGAGCGGTCAGTTGAGTCTTTATTTCCATGTGTGCTCATGGTAGCAGGGGTTTAGATTTCTAAATGTAACCCTTTTACCACCGGCTCCAATATTAAAACCCACCTTAGGCTTACAGGGAACACTTTAACTCATTTCAAATATCTTGTATGGTAAAAGTCCCATCTGGAATAATTAATATCAATCTAGGGCAATGTATGATTCTCACTCTTAAATATTCAACTGGAGGCTATGGGGAGAACACTTGACCTTTAAACTCTGCTGTAAAGCTTCAGTAACAACACACAAATTCAATGAAACAACACAAGATTTCAGTTTAGAAAATGTATTAAAAGCTTGCAGAAAAACACATTCAAACCTTGAATAAACAAGACTATAGAAAATAAAAAGAAGAACCCCGGGGTATATTGTTTGTCTTTTTTTCAACTGTCTAATTTTATTTCGAGTGCACTCTTGTTTACTTTCGTTGGCGCGCTTTAGTTGGAGCTCATGATGGAAACCTTTACCAGATCCCCCCCGTGTGTCGGTGAAGTCAACAATACCGGACCGCAGCCGATGAATCCCTCGCTCGTTGTGGCAGCAACCGTCCCGCTCGCAGCAGCCCGCAGCAACAGACCTCCGTGACTCGGCAGCAGCGGCACATCCTCCGGCTCCGTCGGCAACCACGACCCGTCCTCCGACTCCGTCGGCAGCAGTGACGCGTCCGCCGTTAACGACTCTCTCCCGAGGCGACTATCCGAAGCTCCTGTCCCGTCCGTGCAGCGGCGTCTCCCTTCAGCGTGGACAGCGTTAGCCTAGCTCCCGCTAGCTTCTGTAACTGGACTTGCCTGGTGCTCAACAAAACACAATCGGTGGCGGAGAATCCGACTCACGTACTCCGATCACGTCGGTCAATTACAGTTCACAGTCCGTTACCGATAAAAACTCCTCTCCGACGACACACAGTCTCCAAACTCCGATAACGTTACGCCATTACACGATGCTCCTTCCTCGCGCGCGTTTCTCCCGGAAGTGTAAACACTAAAGGTCATGAACTCACGCACGTAACCTAACGTAATAGAATTACTTTAACATTTTTGAAAGACATTCACACCCCATGAAATGATGTTTTTTTGAAAGTACTAAACATCATTTTTTGAAAGTACTAATTTTAAACAAATTTTATACATTTTAATATCTTCTTCATAATACTAATTTATGTAAATTTTAGCTTAACCATGAACTGGCATTTTATTCTTAATTTATTCCTATGAAAATCATGAAATAAATACCACTGATTTATCAGAGTATTACATCAACCTAGGAATAAATTAAAGCTGCAGTCAGCGTTGTTTGGGCCTGAGCCTCCTCCCGCCCACCGGGGCCGAGCAGCAGGGGTCGTCCTGAATCCAGTGATGAATTTTATGAAAGCGGTGGGACTTGTACACTGCAAGCAATTGCTGTAAATTTACTACAAGATTTCAATAGTATCACCGTTTTTAAAATTACAGTACTTTGCCGTTAATTCTAATCGGAAACTGTTAAATTACACCCCATGACTGTTTAACAGAACTATGCTGTAATGCTAAAATACAGTACTTCACTGTAAATAAATCCAGAGTATCATGCAGTATCTTTGCCTTATGGACGCAAGGAGAATCTCCTGATCTGCACGTGAGGCCAGAGCCTTGGTTATCATCCATCTCAATCATTTGGTGAGTAGCGATTGCATTTATTGTAGACACTGGCGCAAAGTCTGTAGGCCAGTGGAGGCTAAGTGAAGTTTCCAGTTTGTGTGGCGACACACACGAGTGGGGGGAGCACTTATTAAAATATAATAGTGACCAAAGCCGGACAACGCCACCTTGGGAATTTCGCCCAAGGAAATAGTTAACGTACCGACCAAAAGGCACTCACAGGTTCATTTACTAATTGGCAGGAGACGTGGTTCCATGACAAAAATATTTTATTGTAAACAGGCCAGCAGATTAAAAAGAGAACAAGAATAAATCTAAACAAGTCTGGAGTTTACCAGTGGGGGTGAGGGATCCCAAGGCAGAAGACACCCTGATCAATTGGGACATCACATTTAAAACCACACATGATTAAAGCAAAACAGGGGTGCACAGCACACAAGAGGAAAAGCGACGCCAGGACCGTGAGCCTCCAGTACCTGAAACGAAATGACAAGAATTATAATTTAACTCCAAAACTAAAAAAACAAACACAAAAACCAGAACCAAACCACAATTTAAAAATTAATTCGAGAAACAAGATTTAATTATTAAACACAAATTAGCAAGGAAAAATAATACAACCCAAAATAACCAGAAACGAGTTCATTTCTCCATTGCTAGACCAGGGAGCTAACAGATAGCCGTCCAGCAGCTTGCTACACCCTGAAGCCCAAGCGGAGGAATGGGAAACAATGCAGATCCAAACCTTCAGAGCACCATGAAGTACAGTTCAGTGGCGCCACACGGTGGACATCAGGATCTGGCAGACCCTGGTTAAACAAGGTGAATTACTGAAACAACCTCCAGTTCAACACACAGCGGATTCCAATTCGTTAACACAGAAGCAGAGCACTCCAGTGAACACAGTAAACAGTGAACAAACAAGCAAAACATGTGTAGATGGCCAGTAGGTCGCAGAACAGGCTAGTAGCAGAGCAGGCTAATAGCAGAGCAGGAGCCTGTAACAAAGCAGGACAGTCTGTAGCCAAACAGTAGCCAGAGCAAAGCAGGGTAGTCTGTAGCCAAACAGTAGCCAGAGCAAAGCAGGGTAGTCTGTAGCAAAACAGCAGCCACAGCAAAGCAGGGTAGTCTGTAGCAAAACAGCAGCCACAGCAAAGCAGGGTAGTCTGTAACAAACAGCAGCCAGAGCAAAGCAGGAGCATCTAGCAAAGCAGGATAGTCTGGCAAGACAGCGCCCGGTAGCAAAGCAGCAGCTAGTTGTTCCTCAGTGTCACGGCTCACCAGCTGTGCCAATCAGGTGTAGATCGCACGCATGCAGAGCAAAGGGTTTCACTGATAGTAAGCTGTGGCAAACAGCCTCTGCACGTCAGATGGGGGGGGGGGGGTTCCCCACTAGCGGCGATTAAGGGACCGTGTCCCAAAAGCCGGACGCCTACAATTAAACACGTGAATATGAAAAACGTGCATGATCAGCATGCAACACGAGCTACAGGGAGCTACTGCTACATACCAGCAAAGACGGTGGCGAGAAGGCAGACGTGAGGCGATCAGAGGCGGAAGCGAGGTGACCAGGAAGTGGGAGGACCGCGGACCCCAAGAGCAAGAGATTGACCAGGTAGATGCTGACCCTATTTATAGAGCAGCGCCTCACACTGGTTGGCTAATGATGGTACAAGCCAAGTCAGGCATCACCAACCAGTCTCACTGCTAGGATGGGACCTCTCATCCTGCCACATTTGCATTGATAATTACACTCGGTGCACATCATGCTAGCCAGATTTAGCAGCTAGCCAAAATGTTGAAAATGCTTGCAAATTAATCCAAAAAACACAGAGAGTTGACTTTACTTTTTACATCTCGAGCCTCCACAAATTAATGTGTGCGACATCTGTATTTTGCCTGTGAATTCATGAAGCTTTCTGATAGTCTGAACCATTTTACAGTACACACAATATACGTGTCACACAACAGTTAAGTCGGTTCATATTAAGATGAGTGCACACTGACTGTGTTTACATGCAATTACGTTCCTCCATCTTGTGCTAGGCTACTGCTCTGGCATGAGTCTGTCTGATGGCATGATTACAGTGTACTTAAGGCCATAGATCAGGAGCTGTGGTTGTATTTGTTTAAAAAAGAGTGGTTTTAGCATCGTTCAAGTGCCTGCTCATTTGTGTTGATTTTTCTTTGTCTCTGATATTGCCTACAGATGCAGGAGCCTATTTTCCAGCTGCCCTGATCCTAGTAAGTACTTGCCTGTCCATCACATTTCACAGTTAATCAGTTATTTTTTCAGACCTCAAACATTGAAATAGACAACTATGTTATCTGGTCAAAGAAGCTGTTTTTTTCTTCTTCTTCTTCTCTTCTCTTTTCTCCCTGTTTTTTTGGATCTCCAACACTATATCTACATGTATATATTTGATGGCTTATAATGTCTCATTCATCTGAGTGAGTTCCAACACTCCTTTTTTAGGCGCTTCATTGGAATAAATCCTGAGAGTGTCTGCATGTTTTCCCTGTGCTGGTTCTCTCCAGGTACTCCAGCTTCCTTCCACAGTCCAAAGACATGCAAATGGAAATGCAACTCTAAATTGACCGTAGGTATGGCTGTGAGTGTGAATGGTTGTCTGTCAATATTTGTTGGCTGCGGTGGACTGCGATGGACCACTGACCTGTCCAAGGTAATGTCCCCTCTGGGATAGGCTCCAGCCCCACCCTGTGACACTTAACAGGATAAGCGGAAAAATGGATGGATGGATGGATGGATGGACGGATGGATGGATGGATGGATGGATAGATGGGTGGGTGATCACTCACAGGACTGTGAGTCTCTCACTCTGACCGCTTCATGCTATGGGACTTACACTGACGTAACCTGATTAGCTCAGTCAGTCGAGCATGAGACTCTTAGTCTCAGGGTTGTTGGTTCAAGCCCCATGTTGGGTGTTGATCTTAAACACCACTGCTTGTCCTCTCAGTTTTGAAAGCTTTGTTTGTAAATTGTCAGAAAAATCAGTGAATAAACAATACAAACTTAGGCTTTGTCAGAAATTCCATGCTTCCAAACTAACCAATATGAAAAAAACAAAAGGTGAGACTTTTTCATGCATTCGAAAAATTTGTATGCGCTTCATTGTATCCGCTTTCTATACTTCCATGCATCCCAGCTTATTTCTGTTAAGGGTTGCAGGGGGAGGCTGGAGCCTTTCCCAGTGGCTTTCAGGTGAGAGGCAGGTTTCACCCTGGACAGGTAGCCAGTCCATTGCAGACAGAATACCCACGCAGGCACGGAGAGAACATGCACACACCACACAGAAAGAACCTGTGCTCGAGCCAGGACTTGAACTTGCTTTGAGGCGACACTGTTAACAACGGTACCACCGTGCCACCCATTGACTGTAACACATTGTAAACAATATACACTCTTGTTATCATACAACACGTAGCCCTGTACAAAAATCAAATAAATTACATCGCATAAAAAGCATAAAGAGATGTGTTAAAAAGTTCAAAAATAAATAGAGTTCATGATCTTTAAAATTGGTTATAATGTGAGCAGGTTAAAAGCATAAATATAATATGTAACATTTAAAAAGTAAAACTATTTACAGTTAAAAAATAAATTCATATAAAGGTCTTTAAGTTCTCTGAGTCTGTAAAAGATCAGTGATCTGAGAATAAGGAGAGGGGAAGAAGCCGTGTTTATATGTAACCTCAATTGTTACCTGTCAATCATTTCATTCCTGTCTTATCTTTGGGTGTATTAAGACCGCAAAAGCCAATGAGAGGAAAGTTACTGTGTAAGGGGTGGGACTAGTGGCGCAGGTTTGTGAGGTGAGTAGTTAGCGCGCATGGGGAGAGAAACAGAGGCAATGATCAGAGAGTTAAGAGGGGAGGCATCGTTTGTGTGGAGAGCATTTAAGTTTATTTTGGAGGTCGACGACTGGTGGTCCTGATGTAAACTTCTGTGTGACCTTCGAGAGGTGAATATTTATGCCTGTATTTGCGCTTTATCTAACTGTTATAGTGAAAAGAGACTGGATGTGTACATGGTTAGCGACGTGCTAGCTAGGGATAGCATTCCGTGCTAATGTGCCAGCAGATCGTAGCTTTAGCGTTGTAATATTTTTGGAGCGAAAGTAAAGGTAATGCGAATTCGACACGAGATAATGTTTGATAATTGTGGCTAAATTAAGATAATATGCTTGAAGGAGACGGACATTGGAGAGAGAGAGACGGGTTTCCATCCGATGGCTCTGCTGTTCTGCTGTGCCTTGTCCTGCTGTGTTTTCTTCTTCGTGACTTTCGCTGTCCCGCCATTGCGTGTGAGTGTTTGGATTGTGACTTCCACCGCCATTGCCATTACCATTCAGACTCTCATCCTCCATTCCCGTTCTCCCCCTTCTAATAAAACCCTGGATTTTTGAGGACTAACATACACATGCACTTGCTTTTATTGTGTGCTCAGCTGCGAGTGAAGCGGCCATTACAGTTGTGAAGCCCCGACCGCACACGAGCTTCAATAAACAGGCCTGAAACAGGTAAAAATTAAATTTAAGGTGTTTCATATGAATGTGTGTGTGCCCACAGGTAAAATATTGAGTTTTAGTTGTTGTAAATTAAAGAATACCGGTTTAGAAGGTAACTTAAGGATTCTGAAAGGGATTAAATATGATGTATATTTTAAAAAAACAAAAGGGTTATCTTTTGTAGAGGAAATTTTTTCCTTACAATTGAGGTGGAAAGGATGACTTGAGGGTATTTTATGTGAAACTATCCAACTAAAAAAGATTTTTATTTTCAGTGAAACGAAAGTTCAGAACCAAGAAAGACACTGTTTGTTTTGTTTTGAAAATCCTCTTACTCATTGTTAATAATTTAGTTCATTGTATTTTTATAATACTAGAATATATTCAATTTTTATTTCATCCATCTCTGTGAACAAGTACCTGTGAAGGATTAATTTGCAATTCTTTTAACTTCAGCTTGAGGAAAGGGCAGCTTTGAGTCTTTGGGGACCAGCATGAGCGAGCTTCCCTCACGCACTTCTTCTTGAAGCGCCTTTCCGCAGCTTTGAAATTGAATGTCATGCAGCGTGTAATTTGAAGAAGACAGATGGCAGATGCAGTACTTTTCTCTAGATGACATCAACATTCTTTTCTTTATATTGACAGGACACCTATTTGGCGTGTGAAAAGTCCCTGAGGCTGTTGCGCATCACGTTTTTTCTGAGGTTGTAAAGTGAGTGAAATGGATATAGAGCCCATGTATGTCAGAGTCAAGGGCTTACGGCCATACCACTCTGAACACGCCGGATCTCGGAAGATAAGCAGGGTCGGGCCTGGTTAGTACTTTGATGGGAGACTGCCTGGGAATACCAGGTGCTGTAAGCTTTTTTGTTTCATTGTGAGGAAAGGGCAGCTTTGAGTCTTTGGGGACCAGCATGAGCGAGCTTCCCTCACACACCTTTTCTTGAAGCGCCTTTCGCAGCTTTGAAATTGAATGTCATGCAGCGTGTAATTTGAAGTAGACAGATGGCAGATGCAGTAGTTTTCTCTCGATGACATTAACATTCTTTTCGTTGTATTGACAGGACAACTATTTGGCGTGTGAAAAAACCCTGAGGCTGTTGCGCATCACTTTTTTTCTGAGGTTGTAAAGTGTGTGAAATGGATATAGAGCCCATGTGTGTCACAGTCAAGGGCTTACGGCCATACCACTCTGAACACGCCCGATCTCGTCTGATCTCGGAAGCTGAGCAGGGTTGGGCCTGGTTAGTACTTGGATGGAAGACCGCCTGGGAATACGAGGTGCTGTAAGCTTTTTTGTTTCTTTGTGAGGAAAGGGCAGCTTTGAGTCTTTGGGGACCAGCATGAGCGAGCTTCCCTCACACACCTTTTCTTGAAGCGTTTTTCCGCAGGTTTGAAATTGAATGTCATGCAGCGTGTAATTTGAAGTAGACAGACGACAGATGCAGTACTTTTCTCTCGATGACATTAACATTCTTTTCGTTGTATTGACAGGAAACCTTTTTGGCGTGTGAAAAGACCCTGAGGCTGTTGCATGTCACTTTTTTCCTGAGGTTGTAAAGTGAGTGAAATGGATATAGAGCCCATGTGTGTAAGAGTCAAGGGCTTACGGCCATACCACTCTGAACACGCCCGATCTCGTCTGATCTCGGAAGCTAAGCAGGGTCGGGCCTGGTTATTACTTGAATGGGAGACCGCCTTGGAATACCAAGTGCAGTAAGCTTTTTTGTTTCATTTTGAGGAAAGGGCAGCTTTGAGTCTTTGGGGACCAGCATGAGCGAGCTTCCCTCACACACCTTTTCTTGAAGAGTTTTTCCGCAGGTTTGAAATTGAATGTCATGCAGTGTGTAATTTGAATTAGACAGATGGAGGATGCAGTACTTTTCTCTCGATGACATCAACATTCTTTTCTTTGTATTGACAGGACACCTATTTGACGTGTGAGAAGACCCTGAGGCTGTTGCGCATCACTTTTTTTCTGAGGTTGTAAAGTGCGTGAAATGGATATAGAGCCCATGTGTGTGAGAGTCAAGGGCTTACGGCCATACCACTCTGAACACGCCCGATCTCGTCTGATCTTGGAAGCTAAGCAGGGTCGGGCCTGGTTAGTACTTGGATGGGAGACCGCCTGGGAATACCAGGTGCTTTAAGCTTTTTTGTTTCATTGTGAGGAAAGGGCAGCTTTGAGTGTTTGGGGACCAGCATGGGCGAGCTTCCCTCACACACCTTTTCTTGAAGCGCCCTCCACAGCTTTCGAATGGAATGTCATGCAGTGTGTAATTTGAAGTAGACAGATTGCAGATGCAGTACCTTTCTCTAGATGACATCAACATTCTTTTCTTTGTATTGACAGGACAACTATTTGGTGTGTAAAAAGACCGTGAGGCTGTTGCACATCACATTTTTTTTGAGGTTGTAAAGTGAGTGAAATGGATATAGAGCCCATGTGTGTAAGAGTCAAGGGCTTACGGCCATACCACTCTGAACACCCCTGATCTTGTCTGATCTCGGAAGCTAAGCAGGGTCGGGCCTGGTTAGTACTTGGATGGGAGACTGTCTGGGAATACCAGGTGCTGTAAGCTTTTTTGTTTCTTTGTGAGGAAAGGGCAGCTTTGAGTCTTTGGGGACCAGCATGAGCGAGCTTCCCTCACACACCTTTTCTTGAAGCGCCCTCCACAGCTTTCGAATGGAATGTCATGCAGTGGTTAATTTGAAGTAGACAGATGGCAGATGCAGTACTTTTCTCTAGATGACATCAACATTCTTTTCTTTTATTGACAGGACACCGATTTGGCGTGTGAAAAGACCCTGAGGCTGTTGCGCATCACATTTTTCTGAGGTTGTAAAGTGTGTGAAATGGATATAGAGCCAATGTGTGTCAGAGTCAAGGGCTTTCGGCCATACCACTCTGAACACGCCCGATCTCGTCTGATCTCGGAAGCTAAGCAGGGTGGAGACTGCTTTGTACTTGGATGGAAGACCGCCTGGGAATACCAGGTGCTGTAAGCTTTTTTGTTTCATTGTGAGGAAAGGGCAGCTTTGAGTCTTTGGGGACCAGCATGAGCGAGCTTCCCTCACACACCTTTTCTTGAAGTGCCCTCTGCAGCTTTGGAATGGAATTTCATGCAGTGGTTAATTTGAAGAAGACAGATGGCAGATGCAGTACTTTTCTCTCGATGACATCAACATTCTTTTCTTTTATTGACAGGACACCGATTTGGCGTGTGAAAAGACCCTGAGGCTGTTGGGCATCACTTTTTTTCTGAGGTTGTAAAGTGTGTGAAATGGATATAGAGCCCATGTTTGTAAGAGTAAAGGGCTTACGGCCATACCACTCTGAACACGCCCGATCTCGTCTGATCTCGGAAGCTTAGCAGGGTCGGGCCTGGTTAGTACTTGGATGGAAGACCGCCTGGGAATACCAGGTGCTGTAAGCTTTTTTGTTTCATTGTGAGGAAAGGAACGCTTTGAGTCTTTGGGGACCAGCATGAGCGAGCTTCCCTCACACACCTTTTCTTGAAGTGCCCTCTGCAGCTTTGGAATGGAATTTCATGCAGTGGTTAATTTGAAGAAGACAGATGGCAGATGCAGTACTTTTCTCTCGATGACATCAACATTCTTTTCTTTTATTGACAGGACACCGATTTGGCGTGTGAAAAGACCCTGAGGCTGTTGGGCATCACTTTTTTTCTGAGGTTGTAAAGTGTGTGAAATGGATATAGAGCCCATGTTTGTAAGAGTAAAGGGCTTACGGCCATACCACTCTGAACACGCCCGATCTCGTCTGATCTCGGAAGCTTAGCAGGGTCGGGCCTGGTTAGTACTTGGATGGGAGACCGCCTGGGAATACCAGGTGCTGTAAGCTTTTTTGTTTCATTGTGAGGAAAGGGCAGCTTTGAGTGTTTGGGGACCAGCATGAGCGAGCTTCCCTCACACACCTTTTCTTGAAGCGCCCTCCACAGCTTTCGAATGGAATATCATTCAGTGTGTAATTTGAAGTAGACAGATTGCAGATGCAGTACTTTTCTCTAGATGACATCAACATTCTTTTCTTTGTATTGACAGGACAACTATTTGGTGTGTAAAAAGACCGTGAGGCTGTTGCACATCACATTTTTTTTGAGGTTGTAAAGTGATTGAAATGGATAGAGAGCCCATGTGTGTGAGAGTCAAGGGCTTACGGCCATACCACTCTGAACACGCCCGATCTCGTCTGATCTCGGAAGCTTAGCAGGGTCGGGCCTGGTTAGTACTTGGATGGAAGACCGCCTGGGAATACCAGGTGCTGTAAGCTTTTTTGTTTCATTGTGAGGAAAGGAACGCTTTGAGTCTTTGGGGACCAGCATGAGCGAGCTTCCCTCACACACCTTTTCTTGAAGCGCCCTCTGCAGCTTTGGAATGGAATTTCATGCAGTGGTTAATTTGAAGAAGACAGATGGCAGATGCAGTACTTTTCTCTCGATGACATCAACATTCTTTTCTTTTATTGACAGGACACCGATTTGGCGTGTGAAAAGACCCTGAGGCTGTTGCGCATCACATTTTTCTGAGGTTGTAAAGTGTGTGAAATGGATATAGAGCCAATGTGTGTCAGAGTCAAGGGCTTACGGCCATACCACTCTGAACACGCCCGATCTCGTCTGATCTCGGAAGCTAAGCAGGGTGGAGACTGCTTTGTACTTGGATGGAAGACCGCCTGGGAATACCAGGTGCTGTAAGCTTTTTTGTTTCATTGTGAGGAAAGGGCAGCTTTGAGTCTTTGGGGACCAGCATGAGCGAGCTTCCCTCACACACCTTTTCTTGAAATGCCCTCTGCAGCTTTGGAATGGAATTTCATGCAGTGGTTAATTTGAAGAAGACAGATGGCAGATGCAGTACTTTTCTCTCGATGACATCAACATTCTTTTCTTTTATTGACAGGACACCGATTTGGCGTGTGAAAAGACCCTGAGGCTGTTGGGCATCACTTTTTTTCTGAGGTTGTAAAGTGTGTGAAATGGATATAGAGCCCATGTTTGTAAGAGTAAAGGGCTTACGGCCATACCACTCTGAACACGCCCGATCTCGTCTGATCTCGGAAGCTTAGCAGGGTCGGGCCTGGTTAGTACTTGGATGGGAGACCGCCTGGGAATACCAGGTGCTGTAAGCTTTTTTGTTTCATTGTGAGGAAAGGGCAGCTTTGAGTGTTTGGGGACCAGCATGAGCGAGCTTCCCTCACACACCTTTTCTTGAAGCGCCCTCCACAGCTTTCGAATGGAATATCATTCAGTGTGTAATTTTAAGTAGACAGATTGCAGATGCAGTACTTTTCTCTAGATGACATCAACATTCTTTTCTTTGTATTGACAGGACAACTATTTGGTGTGTAAAAAGACCGTGAGGCTGTTGCACATCACATTTTTTTTGAGGTTGTAAAGTGAGTGAAATGGATCTAGAGCCCATGTGTGTGAGAGTCAAGGGCTTACGGCCGTACCACTCTGAACACGCCCGATCTCGTCTGATCTCGGAAGCTTAGCAGGGTCGGGCCTGGTTAGTACTTGGATGGAAGACCGCCTGGGAATACCAGGTCCTGTAAGCTTTTTTGTTTCATTGTGAGGAAAGGGGCGCTTTGAGACTTTGGGGACCAGCATGAGCGAGCTTCCCTCACACACCTTTTCTTGAAGCGCCTTTCTGCAGCTTTGAAATTGAATGTCATGCAGCGTGTAATTTGAAGTAGACAGATGGCAGATGCAGTACTTTTCTCTAGATGACATCAACATTCTTTTCTTTGTATTGACAGGACACCTATTTGACGTTTGAAAAGACCGTGAGGCTGTTGCACGTCACTTTTTTTCTGAGGTTGTAAAGTGAGTGAAATGGATTTAGAGCCCATGTGTGTGAGAGTCAAGGGCTTACGGCCATACCACTCTGAACACGCCCGATCTCGTCTGATCTCGGAAGCTTAGCAGGGTCGGGCCTGGTTAGTACTTGGATGGATGACCGCCTGGGAATACCAGGTGCTGTAAGCTTTTTTGTTTCATTGTGAGGAAAGGGCCGCTTTGAGTCTTTGGGGACCAGCATGAGCGAGCTTCCCTCACACACCTTTTCTTGAAGCGCCCTCTGCAGCTTTGGAATGGAATTTCATGCAGTGGTTAATTTGAAGAAGACAGATGGCAGATGCAGTACTTTTCTCTCGATGACATCAACATTCTTTTCTTTTATTGACATGACACCGATTTGGCGTTTGAAAAGACCCTGAGGCTGTTGCGCATCACTTTTTTTCTGAGGTTGTAAATTGTGTGTAATGGATATAGAGCCCATGTGTGTCAGAGTCAAGGGCTTACGGCCATACCACTCTGAACACACCTGATCTCGGAAGCTAAGCAGGGTCGGGCCTGGTTAGTACTTGGATGGGAGACCGCCTGGGAATACCAGGTGCTGTAAGCTTTTTTGTTTCATTGTGAGGAAAGGGCAGCTTTGAGTGTTTTGGGACCAGCATGAGCGAGCTTCCCTCACACACCTTTTCTTGAAACGCCCTCCACAGCTTTCGAATGGAATGTCATGTAGTGTGTAATTTGAAGTAGACAGATTGCAGATGCAGTACTTTTCTCTAGATGACATCAACATTCTTTTCTTTGTATTGACAGGACAACTATTTGGTGTGTAAAAAGACCGTGAGGCTGTTGCACATCACATTTTTTTTGAGGTTGTAAAGTGATTGAAATGGATAGAGAGCCCATGTGTGTGAGAGTCAAGGGCTTACGGCCATACCACTCTGAACACGCCCGATCTCGTCTGATCTCGGAAGCTTAGCAGGGTCGGGCCTGGTTAGTACTTGGATGGAAGACCGCCTGGGAATACCAGGTGCTGTAAGCTTTTTTGTTTCATTGTGAGGAAAGGAACGCTTTGAGTCTTTGGGGACCAGCATGAGCGAGCTTCCCTCACACACCTTTTCTTGAAGCGCCCTCTGCAGCTTTGGAATGGAATTTCATGCAGTGGTTAATTTGAAGAAGACAGATGGCAGATGCAGTACTTTTCTCTCGATGACATCAACATTCTTTTCTTTTATTGACAGGACACCGATTTGGCGTGTGAAAAGACCCTGAGGCTGTTGCGCATCACATTTTTCTGAGGTTGTAAAGTGTGTGAAATGGATATAGAGCCAATGTGTGTCAGAGTCAAGGGCTTACGGCCATACCACTCTGAACACGCCCGATCTCGTCTGATCTCGGAAGCTAAGCAGGGTGGAGACTGCTTTGTACTTGGATGGAAGACCGCCTGGGAATACCAGGTGCTGTAAGCTTTTTTGTTTCATTGTGAGGAAAGGGCAGCTTTGAGTCTTTGGGGACCAGCATGAGCGAGCTTCCCTCACACACCTTTTCTTGAAATGCCCTCTGCAGCTTTGGAATGGAATTTCATGCAGTGGTTAATTTGAAGAAGACAGATGGCAGATGCAGTACTTTTCTCTCGATGACATCAACATTCTTTTCTTTTATTGACAGGACACCGATTTGGCGTGTGAAAAGACCCTGAGGCTGTTGGGCATCACTTTTTTTCTGAGGTTGTAAAGTGTGTGAAATGGATATAGAGCCCATGTTTGTAAGAGTAAAGGGCTTACGGCCATACCACTCTGAACACGCCCGATCTCGTCTGATCTCGGAAGCTTAGCAGGGTCGGGCCTGGTTAGTACTTGGATGGGAGACCGCCTGGGAATACCAGGTGCTGTAAGCTTTTTTGTTTCATTGTGAGGAAAGGGCAGCTTTGAGTGTTTGGGGACCAGCATGAGCGAGCTTCCCTCACACACCTTTTCTTGAAGCGCCCTCCACAGCTTTCGAATGGAATATCATTCAGTGTGTAATTTGAAGTAGACAGATTGCAGATGCAGTACTTTTCTCTAGATGACATCAACATTCTTTTCTTTGTATTGACAGGACAACTATTTGGTGTGTAAAAAGACCGTGAGGCTGTTGCACATCACATTTTTTTTGAGGTTGTAAAGTGAGTGAAATGGATCTAGAGCCCATGTGTGTGAGAGTCAAGGGCTTACGGCCGTACCACTCTGAACACGCCCGATCTCGTCTGATCTCGGAAGCTTAGCAGGGTCGGGCCTGGTTAGTACTTGGATGGAAGACCGCCTGGGAATACCAGGTCCTGTAAGCTTTTTTGTTTCATTGTGAGGAAAGGGGCGCTTTGAGACTTTGGGGACCAGCATGAGCGAGCTTCCCTCACACACCTTTTCTTGAAGGGCCCTCTGCAGCTTTGGAATGGAATTTCATGCAGTGGTTAATTTGAAGAAGACAGATGGCAGATGCAGTACTTTTCTCTCGATGACATCAACATTCTTTTGTTTTATTGACAGGACACCGATTTGGCATGTGAAAAGACCCTGAGGCTGTTGCGCATCACTTTTTTTCTGAGGTTGTAAAGTGTGTGAAATGGATATAGAGCCCATGTGTGTGAGAGTCAAGAGCTTACGGCCATACCACTCTGAACACCCCTGATCTTGTCTGATCTCGGAAGCTAAGCAGGGTTGGGCCTGGTTAGTACTTGGATGGGAGACCGCCTGGGAATACCAGGTGCTGTAAGCTTTTTTGTTTCATTGTGAGGAAAGGGCAGCTTTGAGTGTTTGGGGACCAGCATGAGCGAGCTTCCCTCACACACCTTTTCTTGAAGCGCCCTCCACAGCTTTGGAATGGAATGTCATGCAGTGGTTAATTTGAAGTAGACAGATGGCAGATGCAGTACAATTCTCTAGATGACATCAACATTCTTTTCTTTTATTGACAGGACACCTATTTGGCGTGTGAAAAGACCCTGAGGCTGTTGCGCTTCACTTTTTTTCTGAGGTTGTAAAGTGAGTGAAATGGATATAGAGCCCATGTGTGTGAGAGTCAAGGGCTTACGGCCATACCACTCTGAACACGCCCGATCTCGTCTGATCTCTGAAGCTAAGCAGGGTCGGGCCTGGTTAGTACTTGGATGGGAGACCGCCTGGGAATACCAGGTGCTGTAAGCTTTTTTGTTTCATTGTGAGGAAAGGGCAGCTTTGAGTCTTTGGGGACCAGCATGAGCGAGCTTCCCTCACACACCTTTTCTTGAAGCGCCCTCCACAGCTTTCGAATGGAATGTCATGCAGTGTGTAATTTGAAGTAGACAGATTGCAGATGCAGTACTTTTCTCTCGATGACATCAACATTCTTTTCTTTGTATTCACAGGACAACTATTTGGTGTGTAAAAAGACCGTGAGGCTGTTGCACATCACATTTTTTTTGAGGTTGTAAAGTGAGTGAAATGGATATAGAGCCCATGTGTGTGAGAGTCAAGGGCTTACGGCCATACCACTCTGAACACGCCCGATCTCGTCTGATCTCGGAAGCTTAGCAGGGTCGGGCCTGGTTAGTACTTGGATGGAAGACCGCCTGGGAATACCAGGTGCTGTAAGCTTTTTTGTTTCATTGTGAGGAAAGGGCCGCTTTGAGTCTTTGGGGACCAGCATGAGCGAGCTTCCCTCACACACCTTTTCTTGAAGCGCCCTCCACAGCTTTGGAATGGAATGTCATGCAGTGGTTAATTTAAAGTAGACAGATGGCAGATGCAGTACTTTTCTCTAGATGACATCAACATTCTTTTCTTTTATTGACAGGACACCTATTTTGCGTGTGAAAAGACCCTGAGGCTTTTGCGCTTCACTTTTTTTCTGAGGTTGTAAAGTGAGTGAAATGGATATAGAGCCCATGTGTGTCTGATTCAAGGGCTTACGGCCATACCACTCTGAACACGCCTGATCTCGGAAGCTAAGCAGGGTCGGGCCTGGTTAGTACTTGGATGGGAGATCGCCTGGGAATACCAGGTGCTGTAAGCTTTTTTGTTTCATTGTGAGGAAAGGGCAGCTTTGAGTGTTTGGGGACCAGCATGAGCGAGCTTCCCTCACACACCTTTTCTTGAAGCGCCCTCCACAGCTTTCGAATGGAATGTCATGCAGTGTGTAATTTGAAGTAGACAGATTGCAGATGCAGTACTTTTCTCTAGATGACATCAACATTCTTTTCTTTGTATTGACAGGACAACTATTTGGTGTGTAAAAAGACTGTGAGGCTGTTGCACATCACATTTTTTTTGAGATTGTAAAGTGAGTGAAATGGATATAGAGCCCATGTGTGTGAGAGTCAAAGGCTTACGGCCATACCACTCTGAACACGCCCGATCTCGTCTGATCTCGGAAGCTTAGCAAGGTCGGGCCTGGTTAGTACTTGGATGGAAGACCGCCTGGGAATACCAGGTGCTGTAAGCTTTTTTGTTTCATTGTGAGGAAAGGGCCGCTTTGAGACTTTGGGGACCAGCATGAGCGAGCTTCCCTCACACACCTTTTCTTGAAGGGCCCTCTGCAGCTTTGGAATGGAATTTCATGCAGTGGTTAATTTGAAGAAGACAGATGGCAGATGCAGTACTTTTCTCTCGATGACATCAACATTCTTTTGTTTTATTGACAGGACACCGATTTGGCATGTGAAAAGACCCTGAGGCTGTTGCGCATCACTTTTTTTCTGAGGTTGTAAAGTGTGTGAAATGGATATAGAGCCCATGTGTGTGAGAGTCAAGAGCTTACGGCCATACCACTCTGAACACCCCCGATCTTGTCTGATCTCGGAAGCTAAACAGGGTTGGGCCTGGTTAGTACTTGGATGGGAGACCGCCTGGGAATACCAGGTGCTGTAAGCTTTTTTGTTTCATTGTGAGGAAAGGGCAGCTTTGAGTGTTTGGGGACCAGCATGAGCGAGCTTCCCTCACACACCTTTTCTTGAAGCGCCCTCCACAGCTTTGGAATGGAATGTCATGCAGTGGTTAATTTAAAGTAGACAGATGGCAGATGCAGTACTTTTCTCTAGATGACATCAACATTCTTTTCTTTTATTGACAGGACACCTATTTGGCGTGTGAAAAGACCCTGAGGCTGTTGCGCTTCACTTTTTTTCTGAGGTTGTAAAGTAAGTGAAATGGATATAGAGCCCATGTGTGTAACAGTCAAGGGCTTACGGCCATACCACTCTGAACACGCCCGATCTCGTCTGATCTCGGAAGCTAAACAGGGTTGGGCCTGGTTAGTACTTGGATGGGAGACCGCCTGGGAATACCAGGTGCTGTAAGCTTTTTTGTTTCATTGTGAGGAAAGGGCAGCTTTGAGTGTTTGGGGACCAGCATGAGCGAGCTTCCCTCACACACCTTTTCTTGAAGCGCCCTCCACAGCTTTGGAATGGAATGTCATGCAGTGGTTAATTTGAAGTAGACAGATGGCAGATGCAGTACTTTTCTCTCGATGACATC
>NC_141323.1:27634419-27641919 GCF_037954235.1 Aulostomus chinensis
TTTTTTCCTAATGGAAAACTTTCGGACGGACCAAATGGATTTGAACTCTGCAAACGGATTTCAGATTACGAGCATGGAAAACGGACTTGACATAAACGCACAAACAGGTGAAGAAAATGAAAAATGGTTGCTTGTTAAAAGAAACAATCAGAAACGAAACATGAAGAAGTCGGAAGGAAAACTGCCGGAGGGAAATGCGAGAGCGGCTTCCGCAGCGACAGCGGGGGAAAGACGGCGAGCAGCGGCTGATTCAGAGGAGATGAGCGCTGGAGCCGGTCCACAGGCAACGAGAGCTGGTGGCCTGAAGAACAGAACTGAAGACGTGGTTCCGAGAAGACCTGGGCAGCGAGGAGCTACTGGAGAGGCGGCGGAGAGTGAGAGAGAATTGGCGGCGGAAAGAGATGCGGCGTCTGGTGGGGAAAGGCAGCTGCAGCAGCGACATGGAGCGGCGAAATCTGCGGGTGGCGACCACAAGTATGACAGAGAACTGACGGTCAGTGTCGAGGTAACTGGGCAGGATGAAGTCCCAGTTCTCGAATTAATGAGATGCATAAGAGCACTGTGTGGAGGTTTAATAGCCTGTAGGGCGACAGGGCCGCAGAAATATGAAATTACCATGTCACACATCAAAGGGAAAGAGAGAATCCTAGATGGTTTCAAAATTGGGGACAACACAGTGCATGTCAAAGATCTGTGTAATGATGAACTCATGGTTTCTTTTTTAAGCTTACCAGCTTACATCAGAGATGAGGAAATTTTACAAAAGCTAGAAGGGTGGGGAGTCTCAGCTGCATCAACTATAAGGAGGAGGATGTGGCCGGGTACGCAAATTGCTGATGGGACGCGGTTTCTCAAAGTAAAGTTTACAGATAAAGTCCAATCTCTGCCTTATTCAGCACGGTTTGACACAGCAATGGGACCGGAATATTTCAGGGTCATACATGATAGGCAGGCTAGGGTGTGTAGGATGTGCCTCCAGCCGGGGCACATCCTAAGGGACTGTCCTGAGTTCTCCTGCCATAAGTGTGGTGTCCAGGGGCATTATGCAAGGGAGTGCAACAGGAAACCTAATAAGATACAGAAATGTGAGGTGTGTTGGAACAAAATTGATGAATGTAATTGTAATTATAGTGATGAGGATATTGTGGTGGAATCTGGATCTGAGGAGCTGTACAGTGAGATGGAAGGTTTAAGTGAGGGAGGAACGGAGGATGAGGAGGAAGATGACGAGGTGGGTAGTGGCGCCGCCAAGCAGGCTGCTGGTGAGGGTTACGCCCCTCAGAGAACCCAGAGCCCTCCTAAAGTGGTGCAGAGCCCAGGCACAAGGCTTGGTTCAAGTCTGAATGACATGAGCACTGACTCAGGCCCACAGCAGAGAGGAAAGGATGGAGGAGGAAACGGGTCCGAAAAGGAGCCGGAGCCTTCTCAACTCCTGGAATCAATGGAGGTGGGGGATACCCCAAGAGAATTGCAGCCGGCGGCAGCCACATCCACCAGGGTACCTACCTTAAATGTGCCCTCCACCTTCCCTCCTCAGAGTAGATCAAACAGTGACTCGGAAATGGACTTTGCCACAATAAAAAATATTCGGAAAAAGCACACCTCAATAAAAGATGCTGCGATGAAGAAAAAACAGAAGAAAGAAGGAGGGAGAGGTACAAAATCTTGAGGGAAAATTGGCTGTTTAAAGGTTTTTTTGGTCTGACCATGTTTCTGCTGCACTCCCTTAATGTCAATGGACTCCGCACTTATGGCAGGATGACCGCCATTTTACTTAAAAGCAAGTGTGACATTCTCTGCTTACAGGAGACAAGGTGGGAAGGGGATAGCGTGGCGGCAGCAAGCAAAATGTGGGAAGGAGATGTCTTTTTTAGCAACGGCACAAGTAAATCTTGTGGCGTAGCTATTTTAGTAAAAAAGACTATAAGTACCAATAGCAAGTTAATATATCATGACAAGAAAGGTAGAATACTTATTATAGATGTTTGCATAAACAATAGAACATACAGAATTGTTAACATATATGCCAGTAACTGTGAAAAGGAAAGGAAAATGTTTCTAAATAGTATAAGCAGATGGATAGATCATAGAACCATAATAATAGGCGATTTCA
The DNA here is from genome assembly GCF_037954235.1 of Aulostomus chinensis. Lineage (NCBI taxonomy): Eukaryota > Metazoa > Chordata > Actinopteri > Syngnathiformes > Aulostomidae > Aulostomus > Aulostomus chinensis. Next base: position 27,636,533 of record NC_141323.1, read on the forward strand.
ATATCGCATTAACTAAGGATGATATATCAATTAACAATGTATACAAGAATGACACAAGCAGAACTGAGCTATATAATTTAATGAATATTCACAATTTGACAGATGTATGGAGAATTCACAACCCATTCAAGAAAGAGTACTCCAGAAGACAGGTTGTGCAGGGAAAAATGAAACAAGCCAGAATAGATTTATGTCTAGCGGCCCCTGAAGCAACAAAACAGATCAATAAAATACAATATAATTATAACGCATGGAGTGATCACGCAACAATTGAGTGTTACTTGGGTGCTGCAGGAGGTTTCAGGGGGGGAGGTACCTGGTGCCTCAACTCCAGCCTCCTGGCAGATTCAACTTACGTTAAAAAAATCACAAAACTGCTTGATTATGCAAAAATAGAAATGAAAATAGAAAATAATTTTATAGAAAAGTGGGAAATTCTAAAGCAAAGAATTAAAAGAAGTAGTATAAATTATAGTAAAGAGAAAAAGTGGAGAGAGGAGCTGGAAGAAAATCGACTAAGAAAATTAATCAATCATGAAATAGCATTATTTGATAAAGAACCTAACAGAAACACAGAAAACTATGAATTATATAAAGCAAAACTAGGAAACATAGAAAAAATAAAATGCAGAGGTGCAATGATAAGAAGCAGAGTTAAAAATTTAGTAGAAGGAGAAAAATGCACCGCATATTTTTTGGGGCTCGAAAAGCAAAAACAAAACAAAACTATAATAGAAAAAATCAACGATATAACTGGAAAAGAATATGACGATCAAGAAAATATACTAAGAGTAACTACAGAGTTTTATAAAGAATTATTTGATAATGGATATAGCAATAGCGAAGAGGTAGACAAGTTGTTATCAAATATCCAAACTAGTATTTCAGTGGAGGATAAGGAATGGTCTGATGCACAAATTACTATTAATGAGATAAAGACGGCAATAGATAGCTTAAATAAAAACAAAAGTCCAGGGGTAGATGGTTTAACAGCAGAATTTTATATTTGTTTCAAAGAGCAGATAGCTCCCCTGTTGCTGTCATTGTACCACTCAATGGAACGGGAACAGAGAACATCCAATACATTCACTGCAGGAATAATTTCACTTATCTACAAAAATAAAGGTTCAAAACAGGATATAACAAACTATAGACCAATAAGTTTACTCAATACAGATTACAAGATACTGACCAAAACACTGGCAAACAGGCTTAAACTTACAATAGGAACCATTATTGGTAATACACAGGCATACGGCATACCAGATAGAGACATCATAGATACGATCCTTACAATAAAGGATACCGTCAGGACAATGGCAGCACAGGGGGGGTATCTGCTCGGAATTGATTTGGAGAAAGCATTCGACAGAGTAGAACATCTTTTCTTATATAAAACTTTAAAAAGATTTGGATACGGTGAAGGCTTTATTAGATGGATTAAATTATTATACGATAACGCATACAGTCAAATAAAGATAAATGGACAACTAACAGAAAAGATCAAATTAAAAAGATCGGTAAGGCAAGGATGCCCGCTTTCAGCTCTTTTATACAGTATTGTTGCTGAGCCACTAGCTTTAAGTATAATGAATGATAAGAATATTATAGGTATAAAAACATATAGAGACAAAGTCGTTAAAATAGCACAATTTGCGGATGATATCAATATAATGTTTAAAAATGAAGAAAATTTAAATTATATTATAAAACATCTAGAAAGATATGAAAAAGCATCAGGAGCTAAGGTTAACAGAAATAAGTCAGAAATGATGGAATTCGGTAAAAATAGTTTAAAAAATAATTGGGGTTTTAGCACTAAAGAATACAGGAAAATACTGGGTGTATACATTGGTAAAAATGAAGGGGAAGCCAGGGACTTAGGGTGGAGAGAACTTGTAAAAAAGGTAGAAAATACACTTAATTTATGGAGAAGTAGGGGTTTAAGCCTGAGAGGAAAGGTAATTGTCATCAATGCCTTAATACTGTCAAAAATTAATCATGTTTTGGGGGCCTGTGAGCTACCGCAGTGGGCACTGAATTCGCTCAATGAAGCGATCTCCTCCTTCCTTTGGAGGGGAAAGGGAAATTCGATCGCTCATCGGGTGATAATTGCTAATAAAAGGGAGGGGGGATTAGGACTAATTGACATCAGTGCAAAAAAAGATGCACTCAGGGCCAAATTAGTTAGAAATTTTCTCGATTCGAACAGGCAGTACCCCTGGGAGGACACAATGGCGGGCTACCTGGCTGAGTACGGGGAGGGGGAGAAACTCCCTCTTTATCACCTCCTTCCTGGGAAAAGCCATGGCTCGCTACCGATGTTCTACCAGGAGGTGCTAGAGGCATGGGGCAAATTCCTGCCCCACCTCAGGCCTAAGTGCAGTCAGAAAAGTCATGTGCTGCAGTTACCTTTTCTCGAAAGCACCTTTTTCACACACAATGGTAGGACACTTAAATGCAGGGCACTTCAGCAACATAATATAACAAGGGTCGGTCAAGTGGTGGGGGAAAGGGGTCTGTTCAGTCTCAGGAAAGTCACAACCCAACTCAAAAAAACAGGGACACCGTGCAGAAAGGATTACCTCAATGGACTAGGTAACAAAATCAACAGAAACATAACCTCACTGTGGAGAAACTTAATCATCACGGACAAATCGAGAGCAGACCCCGAACTCCCACCGCTTGAGCTTGTCACACAGTACACAGGGAAAGAGCTGTCACAGGTGAAAACAAAGGACTGGTACACCATAGGGATTAACTCAATTAAACGCACTCCAAAAGCAGAAAAACACTGGGCACAATTATTCAAGGGAATACCGATAGGAAAAATCTGGCAAAACCTTAACATACCTTACATGGACAGCAATACTTTCAAGCTAGAATTCAATATCAGACACAGGAGAATTTTCACAGGAATCAAATTACACCAGATTAATAAGGAAAACTACAGTAGGACATGCCAAATCTGCAATAAAGAACCGGAAGACCAGGAGCATCTATTCATCAACTGCAAGGAATCGGATAAATTCAGGAATTTCATAAGGATGCTACTGCAAGAGCACTGCAATTTCAGTTTGACAGATGAAACACTATGGACATGGACTCTTCTCTTTGGTACAACACTGAAACAAAAGGATCAGAACAGGACTCTCATAAATACCATACTCATTTTTGCAAAAAAATCAATATGGACAACTAGAAACTACGCTCTCTATGAAAAGAAGAAAATAAACATATTTGGGGTTTTTTACACAACACTCTTGACGCACCTACAAATCTTACATGACATGGACAAGGATATTTTTGAAAACACTTTCTGCAGGAAAAACACATTTTTCAACATAGCAAATGGCAAAATTGAAATAAACAAGATTGACAATGGTATGTTTTCTCTTCAAATTCCCAGCTAAGTAGTCTCTTTTTTTTTTATAAAGCAAAGTATTTTTCAAATTTAATAAAGGGGTGAGCAAATTGGGTGGTTTATGTTTTTGGTGTGTTTAACATTTCATTTTGATAAAATTTCATTTAAAAAAAAAAAAAAAAAAATTTGTGTGTGTGACACTTCACGACAGGAATTTGTTCTTTTTAGTCCCATGAGTTTTTTTTGTCTCTCTTTAATTTTTATTTATTTATTTTTTTGGAATGACCTGCATTGCTCCAGTGGCTGTAGGCACATAGTGTTGGTTTATTTGTCTAAATTTAACTTAATTTAAAAAAACAAAAAAAAAAAAAAAACTCTGATGGTGTTTTCATCAAGTTCGAGGTGTATCAAGGGTGGGGGTTTTTTTTTGGTAAGATTTCTTTCCTGAAGGAATTTATTTTTTATATAATTGTTAAATTTTGTCATGTAAATAAGAATGTACAGTTGGTAAAAATGTATGATGTATTTTTGATAATAAAAGAGAAAAAAAAAAAAAACACGCCCGATCTCGTCTGATCTCGGAAGCTTAGCAGGGTCGGGCCTGGTTAGTACTTGGATGGAAGACCGCCTGGGAATACCAGGTGCTGTAAGCTTTTTTGTTTCATTGTGAGGAAAGGGCCGCTTTGTGACTTTGGGGACCAGCATGAGCGAGCTTCCCTCACACACCTTTTCTTGAAGCGCCCTCTGCAGCTTTGGAATGGAATTTCATGCAGTGGTTAATTTGAAGAAGACAGATGGCAGATGCAGTACTTTTCTCTCGATGACATCAACATTCTTTTCTTTTATTGACAGGACACGTATTTGGCGTGTGAAAAGACCCTGAGGCTGTTGCGCATCACTTTTTTTCTGAGGTTGTAAATTGTGTGAAATGGATATAGAGCCCATGTGTGTGAGAGTCAAGGGCTTACGGCCATACCACTCTGAACACGCCCGATCTTGTCTGATCTCGGAAGCTAAGCAGGGTCGGGCCTGTTTAGTACTTGGATGGAAGACCACCTGGGAATACCAGCTGCTGTAAGCTTTTTTATTTCTTTGTGAGGAAAGGGCAGCTTTGAGTCTTTGGGGACCAGCATGAGCGAGCTTCCCTCACACACCTTTTCTTGAAGCGCCCTCCACAGCTTTGGAATGGAATGTCATGCAGTGGTTAATTTGAAGTAGACAGATGGCAGATGCAGTACTTTTCTCTCGATGACATCAACATTCTTTTCTTTTATTGACAGGACACCGATTTGGCGTGTGAAAAGACCCTGAGGCTTTTGCGCTTCACTTTTTTTCTGAGGTTGTAAAGTGAGTGAAATGGATATAGAGCCCATGTGTGTGAGAGTCAAGGGCTTACGGCCATACCACTCTGAACACGCCCGATCTCGTCTGATCTCGGAAGCTAAGCAGGGTCGGGCCTGGTTAGTACTTGGATGGGAGACCGCCTGGGAATACCAGGTGCTTTAAGCTTTTTTGTTTCATTGTGAGGAAAGGGCAGCTTTGAGTGTTTGGGGACCAGCATGGGCGAGCTTCCCTCACACACCTTTTCTTGAAGCGCCCTCCACAGCTTTCGAATGGAATGTCATGCAGTGTGTAATTTGAAGTAGACAGATTGCAGATGCAGTACCTTTCTCTAGATGACATCAACATTCTTTTCTTTGTATTGACAGGACAACTATTTGGTGTGTAAAAAGACCGTGAGGCTGTTGCACATCACATTTTTTTTGAGGTTGTAAAGTGAGTGAAATGGATATAGAGCCCATGTGTGTAAGAGTCAAGGGCTTACGGCCATACCACTCTGAACACCCCTGATCTTGTCTGATCTCGGAAGCTAAGCAGGGTCGGGCCTGGTTAGTACTTGGATGGGAGACTGTCTGGGAATACCAGGTGCTGTAAGCTTTTTTGTTTCTTTGTGAGGAAAGGGCAGCTTTGAGTCTTTGGGGACCAGCATGAGCGAGCTTCCCTCACACACCTTTTCTTGAAG
>NC_141323.1:27646919-27766919 GCF_037954235.1 Aulostomus chinensis
TCGGGCCTGGTTAGGACTTGGATGGGAGACCGCCTGGGAATACCAGGTGCTGTAAGCTTTTTTGTTTCATTGTGAGGAAAGGGCAGCTTTGAGTGTTTGGGGACCAGCATGAGCGAACTTCCCTCACACCTTTTCCTGAAGCGCCCTCCACAGCTTTCGAATGGAATGTCATGCAGTGTGTAATTTGAAGTAGACAGATTGCAGATGAAGTACTTTTCTCTAGATGACATCAACATTCTTTTCTTTGTATTGACAGGACAACTATTTGGTGTGTAAAAAGACCGTGAGGCTGTTGCACATCACATTTTTTTTGAGGTTGTAAAGTGATTGAAATGGATAGAGAGCCCATGTGTGTGAGAGTCAAGGGCTTACGGCCATACCACTCTGAACACGCCCGATCTCGTCTGATCTCGGAAGCTTAGCAGGGTCGGGCCTGGTTAGTACTTGGATGGAAGACCGCCTGGGAATACCAGGTGCTGTAAGCTTTTTTGTTTCATTGTGAGGAAAGGAACGCTTTGAGTCTTTGGGGACCAGCATGAGCGAACTTCCCTCACACCTTTTCTTGAAGCGCCCTCCACAGCTTTCGAATGGAATGTCATGCAGTGTGTAATTTGAAGTAGACAGATTGCAGATGAAGTACTTTTCTCTAGATGACATCAACATTCTTTTCTTTGTATTGACAGGACAACTATTTGGTGTGTAAAAAGACCGTGAGGCTGTTGCACATCACATTTTTTTTGAGGTTGTAAAGTGATTGAAATGGATAGAGAGCCCATGTGTGTGAGAGTCAAGGGCTTACGGCCATACCACTCTGAACACGCCCGATCTCGTCTGATCTCGGAAGCTTAGCAGGGTCGGGCCTGGTTAGTACTTGGATGGAAGACCGCCTGGGAATACCAGGTGCTGTAAGCTTTTTTGTTTCATTGTGAGGAAAGGAACGCTTTGAGTCTTTGGGGACCAGCATGAGCGAGCTTCCCTCACACACCTTTTCTTGAAGCGCCCTCTGCAGCTTTGGAATGGAATTTCATGCAGTGGTTAATTTGAAGAAGACAGATGGCAGATGCAGTACTTTTCTCTCGATGACATCAACATTCTTTTCTTTTATTGACAGGACACCGATTTGGCGTGTGAAAAGACCCTGAGGCTGTTGCGCATCACATTTTTCTGAGGTTGTAAAGTGTGTGAAATGGATATAGAGCCAATGTGTGTCAGAGTCAAGGGCTTACGGCCATACCACTCTGAACACGCCCGATCTCGTCTGATCTTGGAAGCTAAGCAGGGTGGAGACTGCTTTGTACTTGGATGGAAGACCGCCTGGGAATACCAGGTGCTGTAAGCTTTTTTGTTTCATTGTGAGGAAAGGGCAGCTTTGAGTCTTTGGGGACCAGCATGAGCGAGCTTCCCTCACACACCTTTTCTTGAAGTGCCCTCCGCAGCTTTGGAATGGAATTTCATGCAGTGGTTAATTTGAAGAAGACAGATGGCAGATGCAGTACTTTTCTCTCGATGACATCAACATTCTTTTCTTTTATTGACAGGACACCGATTTGGCGTGTGAAAAGACCCTGAGGCTGTTGGGCATCACTTTTTTTCTGAGGTTGTAAAGTGTGTGAAATGGATATAGAGCCCATGTTTGTAAGAGTAAAGGGCTTACGGCCATACCACTCTGAACACGCCCGATCTCGTCTGATCTCGGAAGCTTAGCAGGGTCGGGCCTGGTTAGTACTTGGATGGGAGACCGCCTGGGAATACCAGGTGCTGTAAGCTTTTTTGTTTCATTGTGAGGAAAGGGCAGCTTTGAGTGTTTGGGGACCAGCATGAGCGAGCTTCCCTCACACACCTTTTCTTGAAGCGCCCTCCACAGCTTTCGAATGGAATATCATTCAGTGTGTAATTTGAAGTAGACAGATTGCAGATGCAGTACTTTTCTCTAGATGACATCAACATTCTTTTCTTTGTATTGACAGGACAACTATTTGGTGTGTAAAAAGACCGTGAGGCTGTTGCACATCACATTTTTTTTGAGGTTGTAAAGTGAGTGAAATGGATATAGAGCCCATGTGTGTGAGAGTCAAGGGCTTACGGCCGTACCACTCTGAACACGCCCGATCTCGTCTGATCTCGGAAGCTTAGCAGGGTCGGGCCTGGTTAGTACTTGGATGGAAGACCGCCTGGGAATACCAGGTCCTGTAAGCTTTTTTGTTTCATTGTGAGGAAAGGGGCGCTTTGAGACTTTGGGGACCAGCATGAGCGAGCTTCCCTCACACACCTTTTCTTGAAGCGCCTTTCTGCAGCTTTGAAATTGAATGTCATGCAGCGTGTAATTTGAAGTAGACAGATGGCAGATGCAGTACTTTTCTCTAGATGACATCAACATTCTTTTCTTTGTATTGACAGGACACCTATTTGACGTTTGAAAAGACCGTGAGGCTGTTGCACGTCACTTTTTTTCTGAGGTTGTAAAGTGAGTGAAATGGATTTAGAGCCCATGTGTGTGAGAGTCAAGGGCTTACGGCCATACCACTCTGAACACGCCCGATCTCGTCTGATCTCGGAAGCTTAGCAGGGTCGGGCCTGGTTAGTACTTGGATGGATGACCGCCTGGGAATACCAGGTGCTGTAAGCTTTTTTGTTTCATTGTGAGGAAAGGGCCGCTTTGAGTCTTTGGGGACCAGCATGAGCGAGCTTCCCTCACACACCTTTTCTTGAAGCGCCCTCTGCAGCTTTGGAATGGAATTTCATGCAGTGGTTAATTTGAAGAAGACAGATGGCAGATGCAGTACTTTTCTCTCGATGACATCAACATTCTTTTCTTTTATTGACATGACACCGATTTGGCGTGTGAAAAGACCCTGAGGCTGTTGCGCATCACTTTTTTTCTGAGGTTGTAAATTGTGTGTAATCGATATAGAGCCCATGTGTGTCAGAGTCAAGGGCTTACGGCCATACCACTCTGAACACACCTGATCTCGGAAGCTAAGCAGGGTCGGGCCTGGTTAGTACTTGGATGGAAGACCGCCTGGGAATACCAGGTGCTGTAAGCTTTTTTATTTCTTTGTGAGGAAAGGGCAGCTTTGAGTCTTTGGGGACCAGCATGAGCGAGCTTCCCTCACACACCTTTTCTTGAAGCGCCCTCCACAGCTTTCGAATGGAATATCATGCAGTGTGTAATTTGAAGTAGACAGATTGCAGATGCAGTACTTTTCTCTAGATGACATCAACATTCTTTTCTTTGTATTGACAGGACAACTATTTGGTGTGTAAAAAGACCGTGAGGCTGTTGCACATCACATTTTTTTGAGGTTGTAAAGTGAGTGAAATGGATATAGAGCCCATGTGTGTGAGAGTCAAGGGCTTACGGCCATACCATTCTGAACTCGTCTGATCGCGGAAGCTAAGCAGGGTCCGGCCTGGATAGTACTTGAATGGGAGACCGCCTGGAAATACCAGTTGCTGTAAGCTTTTTGGTTTCATTGTGAGGAAAGGGCAGCTTTGAGTGTTTGGGGACCAGCATGAGCGAGCTTCCTTCACACACCTTTTCTTGAAGCGCCTTTCTGCAGCTTTGAAATGGAATGTCATGCAGCGTGTAATTTGAAGTAGAAAGATGGCAGATGCAGTACTTTTCTCTAGATGACATCAACATTCTTTTCTTTTATCGACAGGACACCTATTTGGCGTGTGAAAAGACCGTGAGGCTGTTGCACGTCACTTTTTTTCTAAGGTTGTAAAGTGAGTGAAATGGATATAGAGCCCAGGTGTTTACGACTCAAGGGCTTACGGCCATACCCCTCTGAACACGCCCGATTTCGTCTGATCTCGGAAGCTAAGCAGGGTCTGGCCTGGTTAGTACTTGGATGGGAGACTGCCAGGCAGTCCCAGGTGCTGTAAGCTTTTTTGTTTCATTGTGAGGAAAGGGCAGCTTTGAGTGTTTGGGGACCAGCATGAGCGAGCTTCCCTCACACACCTTTTCTTGAAGCGCCCTCCACAGCTTTGGAATGGAATGTCATGCAGTGTGTAATTTGAAGTAGACAGATTGCAGATGCAGTACTTTTCTCTAGATGACATCAACATTTTTTTCTTTGTATTGACAGGACAACTATTTGGTGTGTAAAAAGACCGTGAGGCGTTTGCACATCACATTTTTTTTGAGGTTGTAAATTGTTTGAAATGGATATAGAGCCCATGTGTGTGAGAGTCAAGGGCTTACGGCCATCCCACTCTGAACACGCCCGATCTCGTCTGATCTCGGAAGCTAAGCAGGGTCGGGCCTGGTTAGTACTTGGATGGAAGACCGCCTGGGAATACCAGGTGCTGTAAGCTTTTTTGTTTCTTTGTGAGGAAAGGGCAGCTTTGAGACTTTGGGGACCAGCATGAGCGAGCTTCCCTCACACACCTTTTCTTGAAGCGCCCTCTGCAGCTTTGGAATGGAATTTCATGCAGTGGTTAATTTGAAGAAGACAGATTGCAGATGCAGTACTTTTCTCTCGATGACATCAACATTCTTTTCTTTTATTGACAGGACACCGATTTGGCGTGTGAAAAGACCCTGAGGCTGTTGCGCATCACTTTTTTTCTGAGGTTGTAAATTGTTTGAAATGGATATAGAGCCCATGTGTGTCAGAGTCAAGGGCTTACGGCCATCCCACTCTGAACACGCCCGATCTCGTCTGATCTCGGAAGCTAAGCAGGGTCGGGCCTGGTTAGTACTTGGATGGAAGACCGCCTGGGAATACCAGGTGCTGTTAGCTTTTTTATTTCTTTGTGAGGAAAGGGCAGCTTTGAGTCTTTGGGGACCAGCATGAGCGAGCTTCCCTCACACACCTTTTCTTGAAGCGCCCTCCACAGCTTTGGAATGGAATGTCATGCAGTGGTTAATTTGAAGTAGACAGATGGCAGATGCAGTACTTTTCTCTAGATGACATCAACATTCTTTTCTTTTATTGACAGGACACCTATTTGGCGTGTGAAAAGACCCTGAGGCTGTTGCGCTTCACTTTTTTTCTGAGGTTGTAAAGTGAGTGAAATGGATATAGAGCCCATGTGTGTAACAGTCAAGGGCTTACGGCCATACCACTCTGAACACGCCCGATCTCGTCTGATCTCGGAAGCTAAGCAGGGTCGGGCCTGGTTAGTACTTGGATGGGAGACCGCCTGGGAATACCAGGTGCTGTAAGCTTTTTTGTTTCATTGTGAGGAAAGGGCAGCTTTGAGTGTTTGGGGACCAGCATGAGCGAGCTTCCCTCACACACCTTTTCTTGAAGCGCCCTCCACAGCTTTCGAATGGAATGTCATGTAGTGTGTAATTTGAAGTAGACAGATTGCAGATGCAGTACTTTTCTCTAGATGACATCAACATTCTTTTCTTTGTATTGACAGGACAACTATTTGGTGTGTAAAAAGACTGTGAGGCTGTTGCACATCACTTTTTTTCTGAGGTTGTAAAGTGAGTGAAATGGATATAGAGCCCATGTGTGTGAGAGTCAAAGGCTTACGGCCATACCACTCTGAACACGCCCGATCTCGTCTGATCTCGGAAGCTTAGCAAGGTCGGGCCTGGTTAGTACTTGGATGGAAGACCGCCTGGGAATACCAGGTGCTGTAAGCTTTTTTGTTTCATTGTGAGGAAAGGGCCGCTTTGAGACTTTGGGGACCAGCATGAGCGAGCTTCCTTCACACACCTTTTCTTGAAGGGCCCTCTGCAGCTTTGGAATGGAATTTCATGCAGTGGTTAATTTGAAGAAGACAGATGGCAGATGCAGTACTTTTCTCTCGATGACATCAACATTCTTTTGTTTTATTGACAGGACACCGATTTGGCATGTGAAAAGACCCTGAGGCTGTTGCGCATCACTTTTTTTCTGAGGTTGTAAAGTGTGTGAAATGGATATAGAGCCCATGTGTGTGAGAGTCAAGAGCTTACGGCCATACCACTCTGAACACCCCCGATCTTGTCTGATCTCGGAAGCTAAGCAGGGTCGGGCCTGGTTAGTACTTCGATGGGAGACCGCCTGGGAATACCAGGTGCTGTAAGCTTTTTTGTTTCATTGTGAGGAAAGGGCAGCTTTGAGTGTTTGGGGACCAGCATGAGCGAGCTTCCCTCACACACCTTTTCTTGAAGCGCCCTCCACAGCTTTGGAATGGAATGTCATGCAGTGGTTAATTTAAAGTAGACAGATGGCAGATGCAGTACTTTTCTCTAGATGACATCAACATTCTTTTCTTTTATTGACAGGACACCTATTTGGCGTGTGAAAAGACCCTGAGGCTTTTGCGCTTCACTTTTTTTCTGAGGTTGTAAAGTGAGTGAAATGGATATAGAGCCCATGTGTGTAAGAGTCAAGGGCTTACGGCCATACCACTCTGAACACGCCCGATCTCGTCTGATCTCTGAAGCTTAGCAGGGTCGGGCCTGGTTAGTACTTGGATGGAAGACCGCCTGGGAATACCAGGTGCTGTAAGCTTTTTTGTTTCATTGTGAGGAAAGGGCCGCTTTGAGTCTTTGGGGACCAGCATGAGCGAGCTTCCCTCACACACCTTTTCTTGAAGCGCCCTCTGCAGCTTTGGAATGGAATTTCATGCAGTGGTTAATTTGAAGAAGACAGATGGCAGATACAGTACTTTTCTCTCGATGACATCAACATTCTTTTCTTTTATTGACAGGACACCGATTTGGCGTGTGAAAAGACCCTGAGGCTGTTGCGCATCACTTTTTTTCTGAGGTTGTAAATTGTGTGAAATGGATATAGAGCCCATGTGTGTCAGAGTCAAGGGCTTACGGCCATACCACTCTGAACACCCCCGATCTCGTCTGATCTCGGAAGCTTAGCAGGGTCGGGCCTGGTTAGTACTTGGATGGAAGACCGCCTGGGAATACCAGGTGCTGTAAGCTTTTTTGTTTCATTGTGAGGAAAGGGCCGCTTTGAGACTTTGGGGACCAGCATGAGCGAGCTTCCCTCACACACCTTTTCTTGAAGCGCCCTCTGCAGCTTTGGAATGGAATTTCATGCAGTGGTTAATTTGAAGAAGACAGATTGCAGATGCAGTACTTTTCTCTCGATGACATCAACATTCTTTTCTTTTATTGACAGGACACCGATTTGGCGTGTGAAAAGACCCTGAGGCTGTTGCGCATCACTTTTTTTCTGAGGTTGTAAATTGTTTGAAATGGATATAGAGCCCATGTGTGTCAGAGTCAAGGGCTTACGGCCATCCCACTCTGAACACGCCCGATCTCGTCTGATCTCGGAAGCTAAGCAGGGTCGGGCCTGGTTAGTACTTGGATGGAAGACCGCCTGGGAATACCAGGTGCTGTTAGCTTTTTTATTTCTTTGTGAGGAAAGGGCAGCTTTGAGTCTTTGGGGACCAGCATGAGCGAGCTTCCCTCACACACCTTTTCTTGAAGCGCCCTCCACAGCTTTGGAATGGAATGTCATGCAGTGGTTAATTTGAAGTAGACAGATGGCAGATGCAGTACTTTTCTCTAGATGACATCAACATTCTTTTCTTTTATTGACAGGACACCTATTTGGCGTGTGAAAAGACCCTGAGGCTGTTGCGCTTCACTTTTTTTCTGAGGTTGTAAAGTGAGTGAAATGGATATAGAGCCCATGTGTGTAACAGTCAAGGGCTTACGGCCATACCACTCTGAACACGCCCGATCTCGTCTGATCTCGGAAGCTAAGCAGGGTCGGGCCTGGTTAGTACTTGGATGGGAGACCGCCTGGGAATACCAGGTGCTGTAAGCTTTTTTGTTTCATTGTGAGGAAAGGGCAGCTTTGAGTGTTTGGGGACCAGCATGAGCGAGCTTCCCTCACACACCTTTTCTTGAAGCGCCCTCCACAGCTTTCGAATGGAATGTCATGTAGTGTGTAATTTGAAGTAGACAGATTGCAGATGCAGTACTTTTCTCTAGATGACATCAACATTCTTTTCTTTGAATTGACAGGACAACTATTTGGTGTGTAAAAAGACTGTGAGGCTGTTGCACATCACTTTTTTTCTGAGGTTGTAAAGTGAGTGAAATGGATATAGAGCCCATGTGTGTGAGAGTCAAAGGCTTACGGCCATACCACTCTGAACACGCCCGATCTCGTCTGATCTCGGAAGCTTAGCAAGGTCGGGCCTGGTTAGTACTTGGATGGAAGACCGCCTGGGAATACCAGGTGCTGTAAGCTTTTTTGTTTCATTGTGAGGAAAGGGCCGCTTTGAGACTTTGGGGACCAGCATGAGCGAGCTTCCCTCACACACCTTTTCTTGAAGGGCCCTCTGCAGCTTTGGAATGGAATTTCATGCAGTGGTTAATTTGAAGAAGACAGATGGCAGATGCAGTACTTTTCTCTCGATGACATCAACATTCTTTTGTTTTATTGACAGGACACCGATTTGGCATGTGAAAAGACCCTGAGGCTGTTGCGCATCACTTTTTTTCTGAGGTTGTAAAGTGTGTGAAATGGATATAGAGCCCATGTGTGTGAGAGTCAAGAGCTTACGGCCATACCACTCTGAACACCCCCGATCTTGTCTGATCTCGGAAGCTAAGCAGGGTCGGGCCTGGTTAGTACTTCGATGGGAGACCGCCTGGGAATACCAGGTGCTGTAAGCTTTTTTGTTTCATTGTGAGGAAAGGGCAGCTTTGAGTGTTTGGGGACCAGCATGAGCGAGCTTCCCTCACACACCTTTTCTTGAAGCGCCCTCCACAGCTTTGGAATGGAATGTCATGCAGTGGTTAATTTGAAGTAGACAGATGGCAGATGCAGTACTTTTCTCTAGATGACATCAACATTCTTTTCTTTTATTGACAGGACACCTATTTGGCGTGTGAAAAGACCCTGAGGCTTTTGCGCTTCACTTTTTTTCTGAGGTTGTAAAGTGAGTGAAATGGATATAGAGCCCATGTGTGTAAGAGTCAAGGGCTTACGGCCATACCACTCTGAACACGCCCGATCTCGTCTGATCTCTGAAGCTTAGCAGGGTCGGGCCTGGTTAGTACTTGGATGGAAGACCGCCTGGGAATACCAGGTGCTGTAAGCTTTTTTGTTTCATTGTGAGGAAAGGGCCGCTTTGAGTCTTTGGGGACCAGCATGAGCGAGCTTCCCTCACACACCTTTTCTTGAAGCGCCCTCTGCAGCTTTGGAATGGAATTTCATGCAGTGGTTAATTTGAAGAAGACAGATGGCAGATACAGTACTTTTCTCTCGATGACATCAACATTCTTTTCTTTTATTGACAGGACACCGATTTGGCGTGTGAAAAGACCCTGAGGCTGTTGCGCATCACTTTTTTTCTGAGGTTGTAAATTGTGTGAAATGGATATAGAGCCCATGTGTGTCAGAGTCAAGGGCTTACGGCCATACCACTCTGAACACCCCCGATCTCGTCTGATCTCGGAAGCTAAGCAGGGTCGGGCCTGGTTAGTACTTGGATGGAAGACCACCTGGGAATACCAGGTGCTGTAAGCTTTTTTATTTCTTTGTGAGGAAAGGGCAGCTTTGAGTCTTTGGGGACCAGCATGAGCGAGCTTCCCTCACACACCTTTTCTTGAAGCGCCCTCCACAGCTTTGGAATGGAATGTCATGCAGTGGTTAATTTGAAGTAGACAGATGGCAGATGCAGTACTTTTCTCTAGATGACATCAACATTCTTTTCTTTTATTGACAGGACACCTATTTGGCGTGTGAAAAGACCCTGAGGCTGTTGCGCTTCACTTTTTTTCTGAGGTTGTAAAGTGAGTGAAATGGATATAGAGCCCATGTGTGTGAGAGTCAAGGGCTTACGGCCATACCACTCTGAACACGCCCGATCTCGTCTGATCTCTGAAGCTAAGCAGGGTCGGGCCTGGTTAGTACTTGGATGGGAGACCGCCTGGGAATACCAGGTGCTGTAAGCTTTTTTGTTTCATTGTGAGGAAAGGGCAGCTTTGAGTGTTTGGGGACCAGCATGAGCGAGCTTCCCTCACACACCTTTTCTTGAAGCGCCCTCCACAGCTTTCGAATGGAATGTCATGCAGTGTGTAATTTGAAGTAGACAGATTGCAGATGCAGTACTTTTCTCTAGATGACATCAACATTCTTTTCTTTGTATTCACAGGACAACTATTTGGTGTGTAAAAAGACCGTGAGGCTGTTGCACATCACATTTTTTTTGAGGTTGTAAAGTGAGTGAAATGGATATAGAGCCCATGTGTGTGAGAGTCAACGGCTTACGGCCATACCACTCTGAACACGTCTGATCTCGGAAGCTTAGCAGGGTCGGGCCTGGTTAGTACTTGGATGGAAGACCGCCTGGGAATACCAGGTGCTGTAAGCTTTTTTGTTTCATTGTGAGGAAAGGACCGCTTTGAGTCTTTGGGGACCAGCATGAGCGAGCTTCCCTCACACACCTTTTCTTGAAGCGCCCTCCACAGCTTTGGAATGGAATGTCATGCAGTGGTTAATTTAAAGTAGACAGATGGCAGATGCAGTACTTTTCTCTAGATGACATCAACATTCTTTTCTTTTATTGACAGGACACCTATTTGGCGTGTGAAAAGACCCTGAGACTTTTGCGCTTCACTTTTTTTCTGAGGTTGTAAAGTGAGTGAAATGGATATAGAGCCCATGTGTGTAACAGTCAAGGGCTTACGGCCATACCACTCTGAACACGCCCGATCTCGTCTGATCTCGGAAGCTAAGCAGGGTCGGGCCTGGTTAGTACTTGGATGGGAGACCGCCTGGGAATACCAGGTGCTGTAAGCTTTTTTGTTTCATTGTGAGGAAAGGGCAGCTTTGAGTGTTTGGGGACCAGCATGAGCGAGCTTCCCTCACACACCTTTTCTTGAAGCGCCCTCCACAGCTTTCGAATGGAATGTCATGCAGTGTGTAATTTGAAGTAGACAGATTGCAGATGCAGTACTTTTCTCTAGATGACATCAACATTCTTTTCTTTGTATTGACAGGACAACTATTTGGTGTGTAAAAAGACTGTGAGGCTGTTGCACATCACATTTTTTTTGAGATTGTAAAGTGAGTGAAATGGATATAGAGCCCATGTGTGTGAGAGTCAAAGGCTTACGGCCATACCACTCTGAACACGCCCGATCTCGTCTGATCTCGGAAGCTTAGCAAGGTCGGGCCTGGTTAGTACTTGGATGGAAGACCGCCTGGTTATACCAGGTGCTGTAAGCTTTTTTGTTTCATTGTGAGGAAAGGGCCGCTTTGAGACTTTGGGGACCAGCATGAGCGAGCTTCCCTCACACACCTTTTCTTGAAGGGCCCTCTGCAGCTTTGGAATGGAATTTCATGCAGTGGTTAATTTGAAGAAGACAGATGGCAGATGCAGTACTTTTCTCTCGATGACATCAACATTCTTTTGTTTTATTGACAGGACACCGATTTGGCATGTGAAAAGACCCTGAGGCTGTTGCGCATCACTTTTTTTCTGAGGTTGTAAAGTGTGTGAAATGGATATAGAGCCCATGTGTGTGAGAGTCAAGGGCTTACGGCCATACCACTCTGAACACGCCCGATCTCGTCTGATCTCGGAAGCTAAGCAGGGTCGGGCCTGGTTAGTACTTGGATGGAAGACCGCCTGGGAATACCAGGTGCTGTAAGCTTTTTTATTTCTTTGTGAGGAAAAGGCAGCTTTGAGTCTTTTGGGACCAGCATGAGCGAGCTTCCCTCACACACCTTTTCTTGAAGCGCCCTCCACAGCTTTGGAATGGAATGTCATGCAGTGGTTAATTTGAAGTAGACAGATGGCAGATGCAGTACTTTTCTCTAGATGACATCAACATTCTTTTCTTTTATTGACAGGACACCTATTTGGCGTGTGAAAAGACCCTGAGGCTGTTGCGCTTCACTTTTTTTCTGAGGTTGTAAAGTGAGTGAAATGGATATAGAGCCCATGTGTGTAAGAGTTAAGGGCTTACGGCCATACCACTCTGAACACGCCCGATCTCTTCTGATCTCGGAAGCTAAGCAGGGTCGGGCCTGGTTAGGACTTGGATGGGAGACTGCCTGGGAATACCAGGTGCTGTAAGCTTTTTTGTTTCATTGTGAGGAAAGGGCAGCTTTGAGTGTTTGGGGACCAGCATGAGCGAACTTCCCTCACACACCTTTTCTTGAAGCGCCCTCCACAGCTTTCGAATGGAATGTCATGCAGTGTGTAATTTGAAGTAGACAGATTGCAGATGCAGTACTTTTCTCTAGATGACATCATCATTCTTTTCTTTGTTTTGACAGGACAACTATTTGGTGTGTAAAAAGGCCGTGAGGCTGTTGCACATCACATTTTTTTTGAGGTTGTAAAGTGAGTGAAATGGATATAGAGCCCATGTGTGTGAGAGTCAAGGGCTTACGGCCATACCACTCTGAACACGCCCGATCTCGTCTGATCTCGGAAGCTTAGCAGGGTCGGGCCTGGTTAGTACTTGGATGGAAGCCCGCCTGGGAATACCAGGTGCTGTAAGCTTTTTTGTTTCACTGTGAGGAAAGGGCCGCTTTGAGACTTTGGGGACCAGCATGAGCGAGCTTCCCTCACACACCTTTTCTTGAAGGGCCCTCTGCAGCTTTGGAATGGAATTTCATGCAGTGGTTAATTTGAAGAAGACAGATGGCAGATGCAGTACTTTTCTCTCGATGACATCAACATTCTTTTGTTTTATTGACAGGACACCGATTTGGCGTGTGAAAAGACCCTGAGGCTTTTGCGCATCACTTTTTTTCTGAGGTTGTAAAGTGTGTGAAATGGATATAGAGCCCATGTGTGTGACAGTCAAGAGCTTACGGCCATACCACTCTGAACACGTCTGATCTCGGAAGCTAAGCAGGGTTGGGCCTGGTTAGTATTTGGATGGGAGACTGCCTGGGAATACCAGGTGCTGTAAGCTTTTTTGTTTCATTGTGAGGAAAGGGCAGCTTTTAGTGTTTGGGGACCAGCATGAGCGAGCTTCCCTCACACACCTTTTCTTGAAGCGCCCTCCACAGCTTTGGAATGAAATGTCATGCAGTGGTTAATTTGAAGTAGACAGATGGCAGATGCAGTACTTTTCTCTAGATGACATCAACATTCTTTTCTTTTATTGACAGGACACCTATTTGGCGTGTGAAAAGACCCTGAGGCTTTTGCGCTTCACTTTTTTTCTGAGGTTGTAAAGTGAGTGAAATGGATATAGAGCCCATGTGTGTAAGAGTCAAGGGCTTACGGCCATACCACTCTGAACACGCCCGATCTCGTCTGATCTCGGAAGCTAAGCAGGGTCGGGCCTGGTTAGTACTTGGATGGGAGACCGCCTGGGAATACCAGGTGCTGTAAGCTTTATTGTTTCATTGTGAGGAAAGGGCAGCTTTGAGTGTTTGGGGACCAGCATGAGCGAGCTTCCCTCACACACCTTTTCTTGAAGCGCCCTCCACAGCTTTCAAATGGAATGTCATGCAGTGTGTAATTTGAAGTAGACAGATTGCAGATGCAGTACTTTTCTCTAGATGACATCAACATTTTTTTCTTTGTATTGACAGGACAACTATTTGGTGTGTAAAAAGACCGTGAGGCGTTTGCACATCACAATTTTTTTGAGGTTGTAAAGGGAGTGAAATGGATATAGAGCCCATGTGTGTGAGAGTCAAGGGCTTACGGCCATACCACTCTGAACACGCCCGATCTCGTCTGATCTCGGAAGCTTAGCAGGGTCGGGCCTGGTTAGTACTTGGATGGAAGACCGCCTGGGAATACCAGGTGCTGTAAGCTTTTTTGTTTCATTGTGAGGAAAGGGCCGCTTTGAGTCTTTGGGGACCAGCATGAGCGAGCTTCCCTCACACACCTTTTCTTGAAGCGCCCTCTGCAGCTTTCGAATGGAATTTCATGCAGTGGTTAATTTGAAGAAGACAGATGGCAGATGCAGTACTTTTCTCTAGATGACATCAACATTCTTTTCTTTTATTGACAGGACACCTATTTGGCGTGTGAAAAGACCCTGAGGCGTTTGCGCTTCACTTTTTTTCTGAGGTTGTAAAGTGAGTGAAATGGATATAGAGCCCATGTGTGTAAGAGTTAAGGGCTTACGGCCATACCACTCTGAACACGCCCGATCTCTTCTGATCTCGGAAGCTAAGCAGGGTCGGGCCTGGTTAGGACTTGGATGGGAGACCGCCTGGGAATACCAGGTGCTGTAAGCTTTTTTGTTTCATTGTGAGGAAAGGGCAGCTTTGAGTGTTTGGGGACCAGCATGAGCGAACTTCCTTCACACACCTTTTCTTGAAGCGCCCTCCACAGCTTTCGAATGGAATGTCATGCAGTGTGTAATTTGAAGTAGACAGATTGCAGATGCAGTACTTTTCTCTAGATGACATCATCATTCTTTTCTTTGTTTTGACAGGACAACTATTTGGTGTGTAAAAAGGCCGTGAGGCTGTTGCACATCACATTTTTTTTGAGGTTGTAAAGTGAGTGAAATGGATATAGAGCCCATGTGTGTGAGAGTCAAGGGCTTACGGCCATACCACTCTGAACACGCCCGATCTCGTCTGATCTCGGAAGCTTAGCAGGGTCGGGCCTGGTTAGTACTTGGATGGAAGCCCGCCTGGGAATACCAGGTGCTGTAAGCTTTTTTGTTTCACTGTGAGGAAAGGGCCGCTTTGAGACTTTGGGGACCAGCATGAGCGAGCTTCCCTCACACACCTTTTCTTGAAGGGCCCTCTGCAGCTTTGGAATGGAATTTCATGCAGTGGTTAATTTGAAGAAGACAGATGGCAGATGCAGTACTTTTCTCTCGATGACATCAACATTCTTTTGTTTTATTGACAGGACACCGATTTGGCGTGTGAAAAGACCCTGAGGCTTTTGCGCATCACTTTTTTTCTGAGGTTGTAAAGTGTGTGAAATGGATATAGAGCCCATGTGTGTGACAGTCAAGAGCTTACGGCCATACCACTCTGAACACGTCTGATCTCGGAAGCTAAGCAGGGTTGGGCCTGGTTAGTACTTGTATGGGAGACCGCCTGGGAATACCAGGTGCTGTAAGCTTTTTTGTTTCATTGTGAGGAAAGGGCAGCTTTTAGTGTTTGGGGACCAGCATGAGCGAGCTTCCCTCACACACCTTTTCTTGAAGCGCCCTCCACAGCTTTGGAATGAAATGTCATGCAGTGGTTAATTTGAAGTAGACAGATGGCAGATGCAGTACTTTTCTCTAGATGACATCAACATTCTTTTCTTTTATTGACAGGACACCTATTTGGCGTGTGAAAAGACCCTGAGGCTTTTGCGCTTCACTTTTTTTCTGAGGTTGTAAAGTGAGTGAAATGGATATAGAGCCCATGTGTGTAAGAGTCAAGGGCTTATGGCCATACCAGTCTGAACATGCCCGATCTTGTCTGATCTCGGAAGCTAAGCAGGGTCGGGCCTGGTTAGTACTTGGATGGGAGACCGCCTGGGAATACCAGTTGCTGTAAGCTTTATTGTTTCATTGTGAGGAAAGGGCAGCTTTGAGTGTTTGGGGACCAGCATGAGCGAGCTTCCCTCACACACCTTTTCTTGAAGCGCCCTCCACAGCTTTCAAATGGAATGTCATGCAGTGTGTAATTTGAAGTAGACAGATTGCAGATGCAGTACTTTTCTCTAGATGACATCAACATTTTTTTCTTTGTATTGACAGGACAACTATTTGGTGTGTAAAAAGACCGTGAGGCGTTTGCACATCACAATTTTTTTGAGGTTGTAAAGGGAGTGAAATGGATATAGAGCCCATGTGTGTGAGAGTCAAGGGCTTACGGCCATACCACTCTGAACACGCCCGATCTCGTCTGATCTCGGAAGCTTAGCAGGGTCGGGCCTGGTTAGTACTTGGATGGAAGACCGCCTGGGAATACCAGGTGCTGTAAGCTTTTTTGTTTCATTGTGAGGAAAAGGCCGCTTTGAGACTTTGGGGACCAGCATGAGCGAGCTTCCCTCACACACCTTTTCTTGAAGCGCCCTCTGCAGCTTTGGAATGGAATTTCAAGCAGTGGTTAATTTGAAGAAGACAGATGGCAGATGCAGTACTTTTCTCTCGATGACATCAACATTCTTTTGTTTTATAGACAGGACACCGATTTGGCGTGTGAAAAGACCCTGAGGCTGTTGCGCATCACTTTTTTTCTGAGGTTGTAAAGTGTGTGAAATGGATATAGAGCCCATGTGTGTGAGAGTCAAGAGCTTACGGTCATACCACTCTGAACACGCCCGATCTCGTCTGATCTCGGAAGCTAAGCAGGGTTGGGCCTGGTTAGTACTTGGATGGGAGACCGCCTGGGAATACCAGGTGCTGTAAGCTTTTTTGTTTCATTGTGAGGAAAGGGCAGCTTTGAGTGTTTGGGGACCAGCATGAGCGAGCTTCCCTCACACACATTTTCTTGAAGCGCCCTCCACAGCTTTCGAATGGAATGTCATGCAGTGTGTAATTTGAAGTAGACAGATTGCAGATGCAGTACTTTTCTCTAGATGACATCAACATTCTTTTCTTTGTATTGACAGGACAACTATTTGGTGTGTAAAAAGACTGTGAGGCTGTTGCACATCACATTTTTTTTGAGGTTGTAAAGTGAGTGAAATGGATATAGAGCCCATGTGTGTGAGAGTCAAGGGCTTACGGCCATACCACTCTGAACACGCCCGATCTCGTCTGATCTCTGAAGCTTAGCAGGGTCGGGCCTGGTTAGTACTTGGATGGAAGACCGCCTGGGAATGCCAGGTGCTGTAAGCTTTTTTGTTTCATTGTGAGGAAAGGGCCGCTTTGAGTCTTTGGGGACCAGCATGAGCGAGCTTCCCTCACACACCTTTTCTTGAAGCGCCCTCTGAAGCTTTGGAATGGAATTTCATGCAGTGGTTAATTTGAAGAAGACAGATGGCAGATGCAGTACTTTTCTCTCGATGACATCAACATTCTTTTCTTTTATTGACAGGACACGTATTTGGCGTGTGAAAAGACCCTGAGGCTGTTGCGCATCACTTTTTTTCTGAGGTTGTAAATTGTGTGAAATGGATATAGAGCCCATGTGTGGCAGAGTCAAGGGCTTACGGCCATACCACTCTGAACACGCCCGATCTCTTCTGATCTCGGAAGCTAAGCAGGGTCGGGCCTGGTTAGTACTTGGATGGAAGACCGCCTGGGACTACCAGGTGCTGTAAGCTTTTTTTTTTCATTGTGAGGAAAGGGCCGCTTTGAGTCTTTGGGGACCAGCATGAGCGAGCTTCCCTCACACACCTTTTCTTGAAGCGCCCTCCACAGCTTTCGAATGGAATGTCATGCAGTGTGTAATTTGAAGTAGACAGATTGCAGATGCAGTACTTTTCTCTAGATGACATCAACATTCTTTTCTTTGTATTGACAGGACAACTATTTGGTGTGTAAAAAGACTGTGAGGCTGTTGCACATCACATTTTTTTTGAGGTTGTAAAGTGAGTGAAATGGATATAGAGCCCATGTGTCTGAGAGTCAAGGGCTTACGGCCATACCACTCTGAACACGCCCGATCTATTCTGATCTCGGAAGCTAAGCAGGGTCGGGCCTGGTTAGTACTTGGATGGGAGACCGTCTGGGAATACCAGGTGCTGTAAGCTTTTTTGTTTCATTGTGAGGAAAAGGCCGCTTTGAGACTTTGGGGACCAGCTTGAGCAAGCTTCCCTCACACACCTTTTCTTGAAGCGCCCTCTGCAGCTTTGGAATGGAATTTCATGCAGTGGTTAATTTGAAGAAGACAGATGGCAGATGCAGTACTTTTCTCTCGATGACATCAACATTCTTTTGTTTTATTGACAGGACACCGATTTGGCGTGTGAAAAGACCCTGAGGCTGTTGCGCATCACTTTTTTTCTGAGGTTGTAAAGTGTGTGAAATGGATATAGAGCCCATGTGTGTGAGAGTCAAGAGCTTACGGCCATACCACTCTGAACACGCCCGATCTCGTCTGATCTCGGAAGCTAAGCAGGGTCGGGCCTGGTTAGTACTTGGATGGGAGACCGCCTGGGAATACCAGGTGCTGTAAGCTTTTTTTTTTCTTTGTTAGGAAAGGGCAGCTTTGAGTCTTTGGGGACCAGCATGAGCGAGCTTCCCTCACACACCTTTTCTTGAAGCGCCCTCCACAGCTTTGGAATGGAATGTCATGCAGCGTGTAATTTGAAGTAGACAGATGGCAGATGCAGTACTTTTCTCTAGATGACATCAACATTTTTTTAATTGTATTGACAGGACACCTATTGGGCGTGTGAAAAGACCCTGAGGCTGTTGCGCATCACTGTTTTTCTGAGGTTGTAAAGTGTTTGAAATGGATATAGAGCCCATGTATGTCAGAGTCAAGAGGCTTACGGCTATACCACTCTGAAAACGCCCGATCTCGTCTGATCTCGGAAGTTAAACAGGGTCGGGCCTGGTTAGTACTTGGATGGGAGTCCGCCTGGGAATACCAGGTGCTGTCAGCTTTTTTGTTTCTTTGTGAGGAAAGGGCAGCTTTGAATCTTTGGGGACCAGCATGAACGAGCTTCCCTCACACACCTTTTCTTGAAGCGCCCTCCGCAGCTTTGGAATGGAATTTCATGCAGTGTGTAATTTGAAGTAGACAGATGGCAGATGCAGTACTTTTCTCTCGATGACATCAACATTCTTTTCTTTGTATTGACAGGACACCTATTTGGCGTGTGACAAAGACCGTGAGGCTGTTGCGCATCACGTTTTTTCTGAGGTTGTAAAGTGAGTGAAATGGATATAGAGCCCATGTGTGTGTCAGAGTCAAGGGCTTACGGCCATACCACAGTGAACACACCCGATCTCGTCTGATCTCGGAAGCTAAGCAGGGTCGGACCTGGTTAGTACTTGGATGGGAGACCGTCTGGGAATACCAGGTGCTGTAAACTTTTTTTTTTCTTTGTTAGGAAAGGGCAGCTTTGAGTCTTTGGGGACCAGCATGAGCGAGTTTCCCTCACACACCGTTTCTTGAAGCGCCCTCTGCAGCTTTGGAATGGAATGTCATGCAGCGTGTAATTTGAAGTAGACAGATGGCAGATGCAGTACTTTTCTCTTGATGACATCAACATTCTTTTCTTTTATTGACAGGACACCTATTTGGCGTGTGAAAAGACCCTGAGGCTTTTGCGCTTCACTTTTTTTCTGAGGTTGTAAAGTGAGTGAAATGGATATAGAGCCCATGTGTGTAAGAGTCAAGGGCTTACGGCCATACCACTCTGAACACGCCCGATCTCGTCTGTTCTCGGAAGCTAAGCAGGGTCGGGCCTGTTTAGTACTTGGATGGGAGACCGCCTGGGAATACCAAGTGCTGTGACCTTTTTTGTTTCTTTGTGAGGAAAGGGCAGCTTTGAGTGTTTGGGGACCAGCATGAGCGAGCTTCCCTCACACACCTTTTCTTGAAGCGCCTTTCTGCAGCTTTGAAATGGAATGTCATGCAGCGTGTAATTTGAAGTAGACAGATGGCAGATGCAGTACTTTTCTCTAGATGACATCAACATTCTTTTCTTTGTATTGACAGGACACCTATTTGGTGTTTGAAAAGACCGTGAGGCTGTTTCACGTCACTTTTTTTCTGAGGTTGTAAAGTGAGTGAAATGGATAATAGAGCCCATGTGTGTAAGAGTCAAGGGCTTCCGGCCATACCACTCTGAACATGCCCGATCTTGTCTGATCTCGGAAGCTAAGCAGGGTCGGGCCTGGTTAGTACTTGGATGGGAGACTGCCTGGGAATACCAGGTGCTGTAAGCTTTTTTGTTTTGGCAGATGCAGTACTTTTCTCTCGATGACATCAACATTCTTTTCGTTGCATTGACAGGACACCTATTTGGCTTGCTGATGGAGAATTGTTGGGTGTAGATTCATTGAAGGAGTTTGGTACTGGACCTGCTCTACCTGTAAAGTGTCATGAGATAAGTTTTGCTTTGATTTGGTGCAATATAAATAAAATTAACTTGACCAGTGTTATTTGTGGTGTTTTGTTAATTGCATGCCACATGAAATTATTATTAGTCACTTTTATCTCACATTTGACCTGCAGCTACAGTCTCGCAGTGGCAAGACAAGGACACTTCTACTTCTGATGATACCAGTTTGTTCAACACTGAACTTCATCCAGTACCATGTTGTCAAACACTGGAACACCAGCACAGCGCCTGAACAGGGACTTGAACCCTGGACCCTCAGATTAAAAGTCTGATGCTCTACCGTCTGAGCTACTCAGGCTCTTTCTATAGCATTTAGAAAGGAAAAGAAATGCCTGTGAAGGTCAAACTGCTGCTTTCTTGACTTGTTCAATACTCCATGTGAAAGTCCACCATGCTTTTGATTGGCTCTGATTCTCTGTGGCAAAATCCAACAAGAGGCTCCAAAAATGTCTTGAATGTCATAAGAATGCACAGGACAAGATGTTAGTTTCCTTCATGTCTGCAGTTCCTCCACTGGAAAGTAAAGTCAATGCTGTTCCTCTGCTGAAACCTGGGATCGAACGAGGAACCTTTAGATCTTCACTCTAACGCTCTCCCAACTGAGCTGTTTCAGCTCTGAGTGAAGGCCCTGCCTCTCTCATTTTATAATCTCTTCCACTCTCACTAGAACTTCGAGAGGATTTGAGCTTCTGAAGTCATGACACATTGAACAGTTCTACAGGACCATTTTTGATGAATGTCTGAATCACACAAACCTCTTTTGTTTGTCTTCTTCCCAGTTGCCTCAACATTGTGTGAGCCAATAATTCCACATCTGTACCAGACACACCTCTGGTTGGTGGGTTTTCTGGATCTTTCTGTTCTAACAGTGTCTTTTATCTTAAATATGCCACTTTCACATGAAAACATCAATAACAGGACAATATCAATACTATTATTGCTGCTGTTTCTGTTGTTGGTTGTGTGTCTGTCTTCCATCCCCCTGTCCCTCTGTCTTTCTCTCTGCTTGTCTTTCACCCTCATCTTGTTCCCATCTTTTTGTCATTCTCTCCCTCCTTTCTCTCTGTCTTTTGTCTTTTCTTCTCTATATTTGTCTTCTGCTGCTCCAGGATCAGCTTCTATCACTCAGTGGTCCAGAACCATTCTGAAGCCTGATCATGAATGTGAGCCCAGCTCTTGGAACAGGCCTGCTGCCACCACAACTAAGATCCTGCAGGTCACTAGAAACTCCAATGTCCAGCTGACAAGTGGACTTTCCTCTGATCTGTGGTGGTGTTGAGTTTAGCAAACATCTCCAACAAGAAGATGAAGGAGGCCATCAACTCCTCCAAGCTCAACATCTATACTGGCTTTACTGGGAGATCAGGAGGTCAAAGCAGATCTTCACCCTCCACCTCAGATGGTTTCTACTCACAGAGATGAGGGACCAGTTCAAACCAGCTACCTGGAGCTCCCTTAAGCCATTGTCCCCATCAGCTAACATCTGGATCTGGACCTGCACCGGTGCTGACTTGTGTCTTGAGTCCCCAGAGTTTGTTGAACCAGAGAAGCTTCAACTGGTGACGGTTGTACAACCAAGCGTGAAGGTGAGCCTGCATTGTCTGATCTGGAGCTAACAGGGGAATTAGCAAGTGCTCTGACTGTTCTAGAGTTGCTGCTGAGTTGAATTTGAATTTATTTGTTGAAATGTTCCAGTTTCTATGAGGTCAGGGAAGATTGGTGTGGATCTAAAGGTCCCTGGTTGGATCCCAGGACATTGTTTTGGCTCATTTGAACATTTTCAAACCCTCGTTGCTCAGATTTTACATGAATTTGATCATGACTTTTGGACAAATGTTTTGTTTATTAATTAAATAATCACTTCAGTTTTGAATTTAGTGAGTCACCCAGACAGTCAGTAGGGACACACACACACGCACACACACACACACACACACACACACACACACACACACACACACACACACACACACACAAACACAGCCTGTCTTTGGTAAAAAATGGTCTTTCACGTTCACGTTGGAAGATTTCTCTGACTCCATTGTGAATAAAGAGATTTTTCATCTTACACCTGAGTCTTGATCCACTGATTCCTCTGATCCACCTCTTTCTGCTCCAGCAAGGCTGACATGGATCAGGTGGGTCCATGTCATCCAATCAGTAGGTTTCTCTTCTCAATTAATTTTCTTCATCCCAGTTTAGATTGATTCTTCTCAGCCTCATGAAGGAGCATCTGATCAGGTGTTTGACTGCTTGTTGGTTGTAATTCCATAGATTTTAATCTCAGATGTTATAGAATTAATAAGAACATCTTAAAGACCTTTGTCCAACACTTGAAACTCACCTGTCTGTCGAGGCCCAACTGGCCTTTTGTAGTGAGGTGGTGGATGCATGTGTATGAAATGAGGCTCGTGTTGCTGTGAGGAGCCACTAGAGGGAGACACCTGTCTTTCCTCCCAGCTTACAATGAGGCTTCACAGCTGCATTTGAAGCTGTCCTTTATGAGTCACAACTGTCTTGAGCTCAGGAGCCAAACTCACCGAAAAAATATGCAAGTGGCTCTGGACAAAAGCGTCTGCTCAATGAAATTGTAGGATTGTAGAATTCTATAAATGTAGAATATAATTGTAGAAATGCTCTCTATCACCACCCCCAACGTCTGTGCCAGGGTCTCTGGCCAGTGGTCAATGGCTCCTATCACCTGCCCAGGATGGATCAAGCTTGCTTGTCTTTGTAATTCTGCACTTATTAGAGACCTGGAAACAAAGGAATGCTGAAAAAGAGAAAATAGGACCTCACACAAATGGGCTTGTGACACAATTTTAAAGAATTGTGTAAATGTGAATCTTTTACAAATGTGTGTGTGAATGTGGTTTTTGTGTCCGAGTGGTGAAGGCGATGGACTAGAAATCCATTGGGGTCTCCCTGCTCAGGTTGGAGTCCTGCCAACAACGTTAAAGTGTTGATGTTCTGGAGGAGACAACATCTGATCTTTTTAGATCCACGAGTCAAAGGTTTTCTTTAAAGTGCTGCAGCAGCTGAGGATGAGGGAGAGACAGAATTACAAACCATCTTCCTGAGGACATTTTGAAAAATGATGACATTTTTCCACAGTTATTATTGACTTGGAACACTGCAAAAATATCCCTTCTCCAAAAACCCTCCTCTTCAACTTTGTACCCAAGTTGTCTCCTCATCAGGCACCACAGTGTCCAGGATGTTCAGGCAAAAAGTCATTAATGATTTTAAAAATGTCCATCAAACACAAAATAAGGCTTCAAATAGGTAAAATCACCATCTGTAGACTGGACCAATATGCTGATGTGATCCTTTGATTAGTTTAGGATCAGTCAGAGATCAAAGACTGAAGCAGGAGATCAATGCTCAGAACCCAGAGATCAAAGACAGAATTCAGACATCAGAGACAGAATTCAGACATCAAACACATACCTGATGGAGGCTCCACCCCCCCCCCCCAGACAGTTTCCATGTAAGTCGTAAGTTTTATTTTTAAAGCGTCAAATCACAACAAATGTTATCTTCTTTTTATTCTTTTTATTAAAGATTGAAGCTCCATACAAGACAGAGTTTGTAGACAAGAACATCACAGCCTGGGAAGCTTTCACTTCTTTTGATGGACAGCTTTGATTTCAGGTTCTACCTCTGTAAAATTGAAAGTAAAGTAAATGAAGCACCTGTGAAGGTAAAACTGATGATGTCATGACTTGTTCAGTCCTCCAACATTAAAGTCCAACAAGCTTTTGATTGGCTCTGATTCTCTGTGGCAAAATCCAACAAGAGGAAAAAGAAAATCTTGAGGTTATCTCACTTTCTTTTAAAGAAACTCTGCATAGGACAGTGATAGGATGATTGTTTCCTTGGATGAAAAAGTCTGGTACTCTCATCTTCTTAAACATTTACTTGCTCAGTCAGGACAAGAGAATCTGAGCTTGGATGTCATTTTGTAGTAAAAGGTGAATTAAACTTGTAAACATCAGCTGGTGTTCACTCTGATGATGTATCGATGGTCTGTATTCTGCCTTCTGTAGCACGAAGGGGAAGAAGCCTGATTATGTCAGAGTTGTGTTCAGTGGCTCCTGCTGGGTCCATTTCTGACAAATAGGCTCCAAAGAGTTCAGTTGTTAAAAAGGTGAGGATTGCCATCAGCAGACGAGGTGGCCGAGTGGTTAAGGCGATGGACTGCTAATCCATTGTGCTCTGCACGCATGGGTTCGAATCCCATCCTCGTCGTAAGCGACTCTGGTTTCTACTCCAACATTATGGAATTACTGTGAGGCTTTTAACTGACACAGATACCAGTTGGGTCAACTTCCCTTTCACAACCTGACTGAAACAACTCTGACACTCAGAGCTCACATGTGTCAATCACCTCTGGAGAAGGTCCCACCCCCACAGAGCCATAAATCCTCCCATCAGTGAAGAAAACTGAAGACACCTCTTGGATGAGAGCTGAAGCGTCTTCAAGAAACCTGAAACAGTCCACTTGGTACGTTTAAATAATTCTACAATCCTACAATTTCTTTAAGCTTTTGTCCAAAGCCACGTGCATGTATCACATGTATATAATGTATATGTGATACTCTTTCATCTACTCATGAACCAAAAATGCAGTCTAATACCAGTAAATTTGTGCAGAAAAAAACGTATTTTTTAATGTATTTTCTTTCACTTCACATTTTGTCCATTAACTTCATAATCACTCTTCTCAGTCACCATCTCATCACATGACTAAAGTTTGGGTTCTGTATTGGTGGTAAAATATCCTTCCATGCCCCTCACTAGTTTGCACACAGAAAAGAATATTTTACTGGTTTCAAATCTCTTAGTGTGTTCTCTCACTTAAACCAGCTGTGGCAGCTTTCATTGTGTGATTGATTTTAAAATATAAAGATGGAACAGAACCATTGGAATAAGATGTCAGGACATTTGAAGGAATGTAAATCTCCTGTTGAAATGTTGCAGTGTGCAGCTGAGGCTCTCTGGCAGTGGCACAAGGAGCCACAATGGCAGAACCTGGACCCTCCTGGAGGAGAACCACAGGTGAGGGCCTTCTTGGCTCCAGATTGATGGAAATCAAGTGTCTGAGGCTGTTAGCAGCCATGAAGTTGATCTGGTTGGGCACTGGTATTTTTTCTTGCTGCAGCTCAGGAGTGATTCAGGAGAAGAGTTTCAGAACAGCCAAGGTTGGGGACTGGAATTTTCAAATTTCCCCTGGAACCAGACAACCTTGGGAGGGAAAACCTCAAATCATAGCCACTCAGATGCAGCAGCAGCAGAAAGAAGCTGTCATCTACCCTGACAGTCAGGGCATCAAGTCAAGGAAACATCAACCATCTTGTAGTTCCAAACCTTTACCTGTCAGATTCAGCTACTTCTTATTGTGGGACATTAAATTTGAATACAATGGAATGTGGAGAAGGAGTTTTCCTTCAAGTCCAAACATCATCGTCCAGCCTCCAACCAGAGGTCCATCAGTTATCATGGGAGCCACATGTGGAGTCTGGATTCTTTTCTAGAATGTGACAGCAATGACAGTCCTGCCAAGTGACATCACTGACATGAATGGATGACTTCAGTCACATGACTGAAGTGCTGTGGTTCTTCTGATGAAGGGCGGCATGATGTTTGCTGTCTCAGGCTCCACCAAATGTCCTCTTCAGGACGCCACAATTTGGCCTCTTCAGTGCTCCATCCTCCCTGCATCGGAGACACAAGGGTTTCTCCTGGTGCCGACCCGATCATCCTTCTACCGAATGGTGAGGCGATGGATCCTCAGAGGACGCTGAGATCCTTCTTCTCATCAGTGCCACAGTTTTTCATGGAGGGAACAACAGGAGCTTTTTAGTCATGTTTTGCTTGGTGTTTCCTGCTCAGAGCATCAGGATCTGTGACGCCATCTTGTGATAGTGGATTCATTCATCTGCTATTTCAACACATTCAAGTTCATTATCCTTACATGTCAAAATACATTTGGTGTGGAGTTTTAGTTTCTGGCCTCAATCATAATGTGTGCATTTATTCTTCATGAACATTTCTCAGCTTTGTAAGTTTATGATATTTTTTCTTCCTCTGTTTTCTGTTCCATTGTTGTTGATGATTCTATTGCAGGTTTGAGTTCCCTGTTGACTGAAGCAGAAACAGGAACAAAAAGCTGGAGGTGGTCAGAGCTCCAAGTTGGGACGCTGATATTAAAGTAGGAGATGAACACATCCAGGTTAGCCATCACTCTCAGAACCTGCTACTTTACCTCTTCAGAATGTAGCAGCATAGCATAGCTTCATCTCACCAGTTAGTGGCCCACTTTGATGTCTGGGATATGAGATTAAAGGTTCTTTACAGCTCTGAATGAAGGGTTTATAAAGTGTTTACAATGCCATGAATAACACAAGCATTCAGTAATCCTTGATAAAAGGAGACTCGCCATCAAGTTGGACCAGTTGAAGAACAAAAGGACTTCTCCACGATCACATTTATCCTCACTGGTCCGTACTTGGGGACCTCTGTACTAAATGGAGAGTTGAGGAAATGGGCTTGTTGTGGCCCTGCGGTCCCCAGACCTCCTGTACAGTCACCAAGCGCTGGCAGACACAATCGTAATGGAACCAATTATTTTACAATGACAGTAACAAGTAAGAAATAAGGCATTACAGCTTTGAAGGAACTTGTCCAGCACTGGTTTGTGAGTGGGTGTTGTCCTGTATTGGCAGGAAAAACTCCTTGAAATGTCATGCAAGTTTTTTCTCAAAAAGAAATGTGTAAAACATTCATTAACATCCAGGCCCAAAGACAAGAGAGGGCAACGCTCCAGGAGTCTTTGATCTCTGAATTCTGTCTTTGAACTCTGAATTCTGTGCATTGATCTCTGAATTCTGTGCATTGATCTCCTGCTTCAGTCTTTGATCTCTGACTGATTCTAAACTAATCAAAGGATCACATCAGCATATTGGTCCAGTCTACAGATGGTGATTTTACCAAGTGCACTGCAGCAGTCCTTGTTGCTGTCTGCTGTTGTGTCACAGCAAAGTAAGGAAACAGCCTGACGGTCCTCAGGAGGAAATTCAACAACCTCCAAAGATGGAGGTGAATCTAGACCTGCTCATGTTTACTGTCCTTGATGAACTTAGGCGGTACTCTGGTGCAGGGATGAGCTCATTGAGATGATCTGGGAGCAGTCCTGATGTCAAATGGACAAAATGTTTTTTAAATCTCTAATGACTTGTTTGAACTGAACCTACCGGATCCTGTGGTGCCTGATGAGGAGACAACTTGGGTACAAAGTTAAAGAGGAGGGTTTTTGGAGGGGAGCTGATTTTTTTTCCATTGTTGTAAATCAAAATAACTCCAACTACATGATAGAATTTTCTCAAAACGTCCTGACTAAGATGGATTCCAAACCAAATCAGCTGTCACAAGGGAAAGTCTGCATGTAAACACACACACACACTCTGGAACAGCAGTTTAACGTTGTTGGCAGGACTCGAACCTGCGCGGGGAGACCCCAATGGATTTCTAGTCCATCACCTTAACCACTCGGCCACAACAACTACACTCCCGTGCACATTAGTAGAGGATAGTAGTAGATTTTTTCAATCTTCTCACAAACATAAACTATTTCACACTTACTCTTTTATAATTTAGTGACAAAATTATTTTTGCTTTATTTTTTTGAACTGGAGCTTCCTGACAAAGTCAAAAAGCAATAAACAAATTCATGTGCTTCTTTGATGCATGTAAAACCTCCAAAGAGGTCACACAGGAGGAAGGTTGAATCATGTGACCATCATTATAACAGCTGTTGACCTTGTTTGAACTATTTGATGGTGCTAAATATTGACAGCTTGCTAACATTAACTAGCTAACGTTGCTAGCTAGCTAATATTATTTTCCAATTTCAGGCCTAAATTTGGGATTGATTGTTAAAATTGTTCACCTCACCTTTGTCAGCACCAGGTTTTGTCTTGATGATGTCATTGTAACTGCCTTTCTGATTCTAAAATATAATGCATCCAAGAATAAAAATGTAAAACTGCCCCTCCATGGAAATATCATATTTAACATATTGCAATATTCTTTTCCAGTATACTTCACTATATTTTTGTTTTATCAGAGAGACTTTAATGTCTGTCTTTGGTTTCTAAACTCTGACTCTCCTGTTATTGGTGCTGACTGAATTCTACCACCTGACAGACTGGGAAGGCTCATATTTGTGATGGATCCATAAATATAGGAAGGTCATGTTTCAATGAATTCGTGTGAGATAACTTGTTATTTTGTTTGTGGTTGTCATGGTGACTCGTGGTGTCGGGGCTCCATTGACGATGGCATTTTGTCGTGGTTGTGCACGTGTGCAACTCAAGGTGAACGTACTCACAGTTGATTGAAGCAACTCAGATCAGCTGTTCTGGAACCAGATACTCAGAGTTTCCCATCTCAGAGTGTCAACTCAGGAGTGATTGAGGAGAAGAGTTTCAGAACAGCCACAGTTGGGGGACTTCCATCCAGCCATCCATTTTCTTTACCTGTAAGGGAGTTCAGGGATCTGGAGCTGCTTCGTTCAGGTGGATCCAGAACACAAGATGGGTGTCAGTCAGGACACCAGAAGGAGACCAGCATCTGGAAGGGGAAGATGCTTTAATCTGACACCGTTGTGTCAACAGTTCTGAAATAAGAACAAAAATCAACAGTATTATTTCCACCTCATACTCCTGCATATATTCAAGTGAACAGGGAACACAAATTCATGCACAACTTCTCCTGTGTTCATCCACAGTCACTAAACAACAACCAAACCAAACAAAAGGGGGTTTGCTAGCGTGGCGTGCTGAGGTAGAAAGGCGCTGTACAAATTGAGTCCTTTTACCATTTCTTTCCTGGCTGCTTCTGGCAGCGCTGTCGTCACTTCCTGTGACAGTGGGAGGGAAAGGGGTCCCCCTTCAGAATAAGTTTTATAGCATTGTTACTTCCTCTTCAATATGCCTTCAACAGACCAACTCACTAAACAACTCAGTGAGGTAATGTGGCCGAGCGATCTAAGGCGCTGGATTAAGGCTCTAGTCTCTGAGGAGGTGTGGGTTCAAATCCCACCACTGCCATCGTATCCTAGGTCACTGGAGAGGTGTGGCAGTCTCTCACAGTCTCTCTGTGCTGGAGGGGTTGGCTGCTTTTATCACTTGTGGGAAGAAAATGTCCTGAACTTGAGGAGTTCTCCTCATCTTGAACTCTCCAAAACAACAATGTGCAGTAACGCTGAGCTGCCTTCAAGCCAACAACATGGGCACAGTGTAACCAGAGCCACAGGCTCCTCCCAGTATATGCAACACTGCCAGTGACAAGTGATGCGGACCTAAATAATCTATAACCAAAAATCTATCACATGACAGGATAAAGGCACATTGAAAGAGTTACTCTTGCAAGACAGGTTTTGAGAAGGTTCACCAAAATAATGTAATGTGAAACAATTTCTTTTTTTTAATTGGTTATCTACTCAGCTACACCAGCACCTGGTTCTACAGGCTGAATTAACTCCAGGACGTTGGCCAGCCGTGTCAGTTGAAACCTTATTTGTCCAAATAGCAAAAAAATAAGTCTGATTGTTAATGAAAGATGTCATCATGGCTTTGAAACTGTGGTTGGGGACAAGCCAACATGAGCACATTCATGGAAGAATAGCAATAAAAACAGGAAGTGTTAGTTAGCAAGCACTCACCAGGCTTTCACTATCATATTTGAGTCTAGTGGAACAAAATGGCTGCTGCTGACTGTGCTGCCTGGTGGTGGATCACTCTTTACCATCCTCACAGGCCTTGATGGAACCAAAAAGGCGAGTTCCTGGAGAAGCTCTTCTAGGGCGTCGAGGTTAAAGCGGTGCCCCAGCTGGCACCAGGATCTGACCCAGGTCCTGCATGTGAGATACTGTCAGTTCTGTTCTGCCCTGCTCACAACCACAGGCTGGTGTTGAGGCCTGCAGCAACCAGGACCACAGTCACCAAGTGTATAAAGGCTGGTCATTGTGGCAGTGGGAGGAGTCAAAATGAAGACAGACCAATGTGAGCAGGACTTGACTGCAAAAGTAAGAAGAACTTGACCATGTTTCCTACAGTACCCAGGAGGCTTGGTAGTTGTTGAAGGAAGCTCCAAAAGCAAAGAGCAGACAGCAGGATATAAAAAGAAAAGATCCAGACACTAAAACTACAAGTAGAAACAAGATGAAATACCAAAAGCTTTGGAAAGATACTACAAGGTTGTATATACATTATTATATACACTACTATTCTCATTGACTCCTAAAGAGGGAAAGGAAGAATTAGAATGTGGATCATATGAGCTGATTTCAGTGTTAAGTCCATCCCTCCATCCACTTTCTATTCTTATCCTTTAAGGGTCACGGGGGGGGGGGGGGGCGATCCCAGGTGACATTGGGCAAGAGGCAGGGTTCACCCTGGACAGGTAACCAGTCCATCAGGAGAAATTAGGTGGCCAAAACTAAAACATTAGTCAGATCAAATTCAGATTAAAGCAAGAGTCTCCAGATCAAAGTCAGAATTCCTGATAATGTCATCAGGGTTTTGACAGTAACTAGAATTCTGTCTTTGATCTCAGGAGGACATGACAGAAACACAATTGAGAAAAGTATATAAGACCACGGCGGCATGATGATGCAGTGGTTAGCACTGTTGCCTCGCAGCAAGAAGGTTCTGGGTTTGAGTCCAGGCTCGGGTGCAGAATCTTTCTGTGTAGAGTCTGCATGTTCTCCCCATGCATTCGTGGGTTCTCTCCAGGTACTCCGGCTTCTTCCCACCGTCAAAAGACATGTAATTTGGGAAGAGGCTGATTGGACACTCTAAATTGCACGTAGGTATGAATGTGAGTGTGAATGGTTTTTCATCTCTGTATTGTTGGCCCTGTGATGGACTGGCAACCTGTCCAGGGTGAACCCTGCCTCTCACCTGTAGATGCTGTAAATACAATGGAATTTGGACAAGGAGTTTTCCTTCAAGTCCAAACATCATCGTCCAGCCTCCAACCAGAGGTCTATGACTATGATTTGAGGTTTTACCTCCCAAGGTTGTCTGGTTCCAGGTGAATTTTAAAATTCCAGTCTCCAACCTTGGCTGTTCTGAAACTCTTCTCCTGAATCACTCCTGAGCTGCAGTAAGAAAAAATACCAGTGCCCAACCAGATCAACTTCATGGTAAATGGACTCAATTTTATTTTTCTACCTTATCTGCACTCAAAGCGCTTTACAGTGTAATCTCATTCACACAGGCCTCAAATGCTAATCTTTTGTTATGTTAGTAGATTTTGTTTTGTTCGTTTACACATTGTCACTTTTTATATGACGTCAATAAAAATGTGTCAACATTGTATGATGTACAATCTACTAAGTGGGTATCAAGTGATGTTAAAACAACATTTTTTAGGGGTTTAAATCAGTACTTGAAGTAGCCACTGAATTAATATTTACTTCATCGCTTAAGTATCTTTAAAAAAATAAAATCAAAGTGAGGTACAATCATTGCCCAGCAAAATACAGCTTACCTATTGAAAGGTGTTTTTTGTTTCATTTTAACTTCTCCCCAGTCCACTCCTCCCCTGTTGGATGTCACCAGAATGAAAATCAGATTTTATTCCTATTAATATCTACAAGTGTAAGCTACAACCTCTTACAGCTAAATGTTAAATCAATGGAAAAGTACATTCAAACTTCTGCCTTGACTCAGGTAGCTCCTTTCTCTCATGCCGATTCTCTCTCCTTCGCTGCTGCAGTGGTGCTCCATCTCCACTGTCATGAAATAACTTATTATTTTGTTCTTGGTTGTCATGGTGACTTGTGGTATCGGGGCTCCATTGATGATGGCGTTTTGTCGTGGTTGTGCACGTGTGCAACTCAGGGTGAACGTACTCACAGTTGATTGAAGCAACTCAGATCAGCTGTTCTGGAATCAGATACTCAGAGTTTCCCATCTCAGAGTGTCAACTCAGGAGTGATTGAGGAGAAGAGTTTCAGAACAGCCACAGTTGGGGGACTTCCATCCAGCCATCCATTTTCTTTACCTGTAAGGGAGTGGAAACAGTTCTTCAATAATAACAAAAATAAACAGCATGTTGTGGTGGAAAATGGTGGATGAGAGGAATCAGAGGACTGAGTCTCAGGTGCCAGATGGGGGATCTCTTTATTCTTAGTGACGATCCCTCCTAGCAGTGCAGTTAAAGATGTCCTCCCACTGATACAGAATATGAAATACCTTTTTATACTGTATTCAGGCTGTGTGTGTGTGTGTGTGTGTGTGTGTGTGTGTGTGTGTGTGTGTGTGTGTGTTTGTGTGATGTGATGGCCTTCACACTATCTTCAAGGACCAGAAAGGAATGGGACATTCCCCGATTACACTTATCTTGGACCTTGGCTGCCTGTGTGTGGCGTCTCTTTACCATGTGTATGTGTGGTGTACTTGCTTTCCCAGATGACTGCCATCTTTGTTATGTGGGCTGACATGTTGAAGTGTCAGCACAGGTCATAGTGATGAGACTTAACTCTCATTCTCCTACAAGTATTATTTCCACCTCATACTCCTGCATATATTCAAGTGAACAGGGAACACAAATTTATGAACAACTTCTCCAGTGTATTCATCCACAGTCACTAAACAACAACCAAACCAAACAAAAGAGGGTTTGCGAGCATGGCGATCAGCTGTAGTTCACCATCTTATCCAGGTCACATGACTCAGGAGTAGCATGGCCGTCTGGCAACCAAAGGGTGGCTGGTTTGATCCTCATTTCCCCCCGTGACCATGTCAAAGTGTCCTTGAGTAATAGACTGAACCCCTAAATACTTC
Organism: Aulostomus chinensis; assembly: GCF_037954235.1. Taxonomy (NCBI): domain Eukaryota; kingdom Metazoa; phylum Chordata; class Actinopteri; order Syngnathiformes; family Aulostomidae; genus Aulostomus; species Aulostomus chinensis. The sequence continues at coordinate 27,679,670 of NC_141323.1, forward strand.
TGATGTGTAGGTTGGCTCCTTGCATGGCAGCCTTCACCATCAGTGTGTGAGTGTGTGTGAATGAGAGGACATTGTTCAGCTCCTTGAGTGCTGCTGAGGTAGAAAGACGCTGTACAAATTGAGTCCTGTTACCATTTCTTTCCCAGCTGCTTCTGGCGGCGCTGTCGTCACTTCCTGTGACCGGGGGGGGGGAAAGGGGTCCCCCTTCAGAATAAGTTTTATATCATTATGTTACTTCCTCTTCAACATGCCTTTAGCAGACCAACTCCCTGAATAGCACAGTGAGGTAGTGTGGCCGAGCGGTCTGAGGTGCTGGTTTAAGGCTCCAGTCTCTGAGGAGGTGTTGGTTCAAATCCCATCACTGCCATCATATCCCAGATCACTGGAGAGGTGTGGCAGGTCTCTCACAGCCTCTCCTCTGTCTTCCACTGATATCTTCAAACCCAGGACCAAAAGAAGAATCCTCCTTTGAGTCCATAGATCTGAGCATCAATCCTCTGACGTTACCTCCTGGTTATTAGTGAGAAGTCAATGGTGAGGTAGTCAGTTGTTCCTTGAGTTTTATTACAGAGGCCTCATTGTTAATTAAATCATTTTTAGCAAATTAATTCCAGAGGCCTGGTAGTTAAACACAGAATTAAATAATTTTAATTCTTTAATTGAAGTTTCACACTGTTTCACTGAAAATGTATGACAACTTCTGCCAGTGAACGTCCAATTATCTTCTGAAATAAGTGATGAATCTTTCCCTGCTGAGACTCATTATCTCTGACTGTGACTAGCATGTGCTAGCAGAATACAGCACTCCTTCTTCATTATCTGTCTTTGTCTCTGACCAGCTCTCCTGCTCTCTTTCCTCCTACCAGTCAAAGCAGACATCTTCACCTTCTGATCTTGGATCTGCTGCCCGTTCCTGCCTGGTAAAAGAAGGAACCAGCACCTGGTTCTACAGGCTGAATTAACTCCAGGACGTTGGCCAGCCGTGTCAGTTGAAACCTTATTTGTCCAAATAGCAAAAAAATAAGTCTGATCGTTAATGAAAGATGTCATCATGGCTTTGAAACTGTGGTTGGGGACAAGCCAACATGAGCACATTCATGGAAGAATAGCAATAAAAACAGGAAGTGTTAGTTAGCAAGTACTCACCAGTCTTTCACTATCATACTTGATTCTAGTGGGAAAAAATGGCTGCTGCTGACTGTGCTGCCTGTTGGTGGATCACTCTTCACCATCCTCACAGGCCTTGATGGAACCAAAAGGCGAGTTCCTGGAGAAGATCTTCCAGGGGGTCCAGGTTAAAGCGGTGCCCCAGCTGGCACCAGGATCTGACCCAGGTCCTGCATGTGAGATACTGTCAGTTCGGTTCTGCTCTGCTCACAACCACAGGCTGGTGTTGAGGCCTGCAGCAACCAGGGCCCCAGTCACCAAGTGTATAAAGGCTGGTCATTGTGGCAGTGGGAGGAGTCAAAATGAAGACAGACCAATGTGAGCAGGACGTGACTGCAAAAGTAAGAAGAACTTGACCATGTTTCCTACAGTACCCAGGAGGCTTGGTAGTTGTTGAAGGAAGCTCCAAAAGCAAAGAGCAGACAGCAGGATATAAAAAGAAAAGATCCAGACACTAAAACTACAAGTAGAAACAAGATGAAATACTAAAAGCTTTGGAAAGATACTACAAGGTTGTATATACATTATTATATACACTACTATTCTCATTGACTCCTAAAGAGGGAAAGGAAGAATTAGAATGTGGATCAGATCAGCTGATTTCAGTGTTAAGTCCATCCCTCCATCCACTTTCTATTCTTATCCTTTAAAGGTCACCGGGGGGGGGGGGGGGGGGGCGATCCCAGGTGACAATGGGCAAGAGGCAGGGTTCACCCTGGACAGGTCACCAGTCCATCAGGAGAAATGAGGTGGCCTAAACTAAAACATGAGTCAGATCAAATTCAGATTAAAGCATGATTCTCCAGATCAAAGTGAGAATTCCTGATGATGTCATCAGGGCTTTGACAGTACCTAGAATTCTGTCTTTGATCTCAGGAGGACATGACAGAAACACAATTGAGGAAAGTAGAACAGAGCACATTCAGCTTCATTAGAAACACTTGAACTGTTTAACAGTAGAATTTGTTTGAAACAGTTTACAACACTTAGTGACAGGATTGAAGAGGGAAGATTGTTCTACTTTAAATTTAATTCTAACTTCCAAGTCAAGTCAAGTCAATTTTATTTATAAATGCCAAATCACAACAGAAGTTATCTCATGACACTTTACAAGTTTATCTCATGAGATCGGCACCCTGGAAGGTATCACCTTGATGCTTGATGTTCCTGCCTGTTAAAAGGTTTTGTCACCACTGTTGCAGGATGTGCTTGCTGATGGAGAATTGTTGGGTGTAGATTCATTGAAGGAGTTTGGTACTGGACCTGCTCTACCTTTAAAGTGTCATGAGATAACTTTTGTTGTGATTTGGTGCAATATAAATAAAATTAACTTGACCAGTGTTATTTGTGGTCTTTTGTTAATTGCATGCCACATGAAATTATTATTGGTCACTTTTCTAGCAACAGTCTCACAGTGGCAAGACAAGAACACTTCTACTTCTGATGATAGTTTGTTCAACACTGAACTTCATCCAGTACCATGTTGTCAAACACTGGAACATCCACAGCACCTGAACAGGGACTTGAACCCTGGACCCTCAGATTAAAAGTCTGATGCTCTACCGTCTGAGCTACTCAGGCTCTCCCTACAGCATTTAGACAGGAAAAGAAACACCTGTGAAGGTCAAACTGCTGCTTTCTTGACTTGTTCAATCCTCCATGTTAAAGTCCACCATGCTTTTGATTGGCTCTGATTCTCTGTGGCAAAATCCAACAAGAGGCTCCAAAAATGTCTTGAATGTCATAAGAATGCACAGGACAAGATGTTAGTTTCCTTCATGTCTGCAGTTCCTCCACTGGAAATTAAAGTCAATGCTGTTCCTCTGCTGAAACCTGGGATCGGACCAGGGACCTTTAGATCTTCACTCTAACGCTCTCCCAACTGAGCTATTTCAGCTCTGAGGGAGGGCCCTGCTTCTCTCATTTTATAATCTCTTCCACTCTCACTAGAACTTAGAGAGGATTTGAGCTTCTGAAGTCATGACACATTGAACAGTTCTAAAGGACCATTTTTGATGAATGTCTGAATCACACAAGCCTTTTTTGTTTGTCTTCTTCCCAGTTGCCTCAACATTGTGTGAGCCAATAATTCCACATCTGTACCAGACACACCTCTTGTTGGTGGGTTTTCTGGATCTTTCTGTTCTAACAGTGTCTTTTATCTTAAATATGCCACTTTCACATGAAAACATCAATAACAGGACAATATCAATACTATTATTGCTGCTGTTGCTGTGGTTGTTTTGTGTCTGTCTTCCATCCCCCTGTCCTTCTGTCTTTCTCTCTGCTTGTCTTTCACCCTCATCTTGTTCCCATCTTTTTGTCATTCTCTCCCTCCTTTCTCTCTGTCTTTTGTCTTTTCTTCTCTATATTTGTCTTCTGCTGCTCCAGGATCAGCTCCTATCACTCAGTGGTCCAGAACCATTATGAAGCCTGATCATGAATGTGAGCCCAGCTCTTGGAACAGGCCTGCTGCCACCACAACTAAGATCCTGCAGGTCACTAGAAACTCCAATGTCCAGCTGACAAGTGGACTTTCCTCTGATCAATGGTGGTGCTGAGTTTAGCAAACATCTCCAACAAGAAGATGAAGGAGGCCATCAACTCCTCCAACTCTACTCACAGAGATGAGGGACCAGTTCAAACCAGCTACCTGGGGCTCCCTTAAGCCATTGTCCCCATCAGCTAACATCTGTATCTGGACCTGCACCGGTGCTGACTTGTGTCTTGAGTCCCCAGAGTTTGTTGAACCAGAGAGGCTTCAACTGGTGAAGGTCGTACAACCAAGCGTGAAGGTGAGCCTGCATTGTCTGATCTGGAGCTAACAGGGGAATTAGCAAGTGCTCTGACTGTTCTAGAGTTGCTGCTTAGTTGAATTTGAATTTATTTGTGAAAATGTTCCAGTTTCTATGAGGTCAGGGAAGATTGGTGTGGATCTAAAAGTCCCTGGTTGGATCCCAGGACATTGTTTTGGCTCATTTGAACATTTTCAAACCCTCGTTGCTCAGAATTTACATTAATTTGATCATGACTTTTGGACAAATGTTTTGTTTATTAATTAAATAATCACTTCAGTTATGAATTTAGTGAGTCACCCAGACTTGGTCAATAACAAAATTTAGTCTGGTTATTATTCAGTTTCCAGTCAGTAGACACACACACACACACACGCGCGCACGCGCACACACACACACACACACACACACACACACACATAAAATGGTCTGTCAGGTTCTCTCACGTTGGAAGATTTCTCTGACTCAATTGTGAATAAAGAGATTCTTCATCTGACACCTGAGTCTTGATCCACTGATTCCTCTGATCCACCTCTTTCTGCTCCAACAAGGCTGACATGGATCAGGTGGGTCCATGTCATCCAATCAGTAGGTTTCTCTTCTCAATTAATTTTCTTCATCCCAGTTTAGATTGATTCTTCTCAGCCTCATGAAGGAGCATCTGATCAGGTGTTTGACTGCTTGTTAGTTGTCATTCCATAGATTTTCATCTCAGATGTTATAGAATTAATAAGAACATCTTAAAGACCTTTGTCCAACACTTGAAACTCACCTGTCTGTGGAGGCCCAACTGGCCTTTGGTAGTGAGGTGGTGGATGCATGTGAATGAAATGAGGCTCGTGTTGCTGTGAGGAGCCACTAGAGGGAGACACCTGTCGTTCCTCCCAGCTGACAATGAGGCTTCACAGCTGCATTTGAATCTGTCCTTTATGAGTCACAACTGTCTTGAGCTCAGGAGCCAAACTCACCAAAAACATATGCAAGTGGCTTTGGACAAAAGCGTCTGCTCAATGAAATTGTAGGATTGTAGAATTCTATAAATGTAGAATATAATTGTAGAAATGCTCTCTATCACCACCCCCAACGTCTGTGCCAGGGTCTCTGGCCAGTGGTCAATGGCTCCTATCACCTGCCCAGGATGGATCCAGCTTGCTTGTCTTTGTAATTCTGCACTTATTAGAGACCTGGAAACAAAGGAATGCTGAAAAAGAGAAAATAGGACCTCACACAAATGGGCTTGTGACACAATTTTAAATAATTTTGCAAATTTGAATCTTTTACAAATGTGTGTGTGAATGTGGTTGTTGTGGCCGCACCTGCCAGCGACTGGTCTGCAAACTGATTCCTAACAGGTCCTATCAACTCCTATCCAAAGTCCGAACACATCCTCACAGTCCCAACAACTCCTACCTGTCAGTGCTAACAGGTTCACACGGGGGGAGGCAATCGGCTCTCTTGGGCCGGGGGAAGACAGCCAATCAGCTCCAGGAGGCTGATTGGCTGTGCGGAGGAGGGGGAGGGGCTGTGTTCAGTGGCGTTGGCCCTACTGAGAGAACTGAAATTAAAAAAAAACTTTACCAGTGTCGTGCATCGTCCACCCTCGGAGGATTTTATCGTCGGGAGCGAACCATCCTGCAAAAGAGGAAGAATCCTTTGTTTGTATTGCCGTTGTCTTGAGGGAAAAAATAACAACATGAAAAAAATGTGCGTGCTTCGTTTCAAGAGAAAACGTGCTGATTTGTAGCGCATAAGAGCTCCATTGTTAGATCTGCATGTGTTGACAGCTGACGTCCAACAGCGATAATATAATATAAACTCTAACATGAATCTGTTGGTCACTGTTAGCGTCAGAAATGCTCTCTCTCTCTCTCTCTCTCTCTCTCTCTCTCTCTCTCTCTCTCTCTCTCTCTCTCTCTCCTCTGCTTATTTGAATAAAGTTCACAACAAACAAATCACTGCGTACTGTAGTCGGTAGGCTGACCAAGACACTACATGTAGCTCTACATATAAAAGTTGGAGAGAAGAGAGGAACACAGCTCCATGTGGCAGGATCACAACATTCACATGGCAGCATCAGAAACAGAGACCAGACACTGAAAACACCTCCAGGTTGAGAGAACGTTGGTGTTTTCTCCTGATGGTAACAGATCCTATTCACCATTGGGGGACATTTACTATGCAAGCTTCCGCCCCTTGATAAGCAGGTGAACATACGTCAGTGCTATTAGCATCAAGTTGACATGTAACATTTGGTTAACAAGGTAGTGGTGTTGATGTGTGGCTTCAGATTAAGTGAGAGTAGGAAGTAGGAGGGCACTTCATTTTCACTCCAATGAACAGTCAGTAAAACAGTCAATCAAACATGTTGAGAGCCTGTATATTCATAAATCTCAGTATCCCAGTATGGATGGCTAATGTATGGATAGCCACTTCAGTCTCCTTTGTACCTTAATTTCAGCTGAAGGCCTGACTCCAGGCTGCCCCATCCCCCCTTTTATCCTTTTACTTTGACATTTCACCCTTTCATCTGTAGTGCCTAAGCTGGGACATACGGATGAGGAGTGGAGAGGAATCTTGGAGCGGTACGCTGTCAGGGCTCTTAAGTTTTCCACGGGACAGCGTCCAAGAAACAAAAAATGGAAGGCAGCATTGAAGCTAATTGAAGAACATTCCTGTCCACTATACAGACATCTTTGGAGAACCAATCAAGTGCACTTGTGGATATCACAGGGTGAGTAAAATGGAATGTTCCAGTTGTAAAGTATCCTGATAACTACATGGTAACTACTCACTCAAGAAAAGGGTCCGTATGTAAAGTAGCCAGCCTGTGCAAAACGTGTGTCAGTGGAAGAATCAAAGGACTGGCCACACCCAGGGGAGAGGTAAATGGTACTGTCCAGCATCTGGGCTCACCATTGCAGAGTGAAGAGTGCTCTTTAGTTCAGTATTTTATTTTAGAGGTGAGTGAGTAAACAGTTCCATCCCTTATCACCCATGGGTGATACTGATCCTGTGTTGTTACATCCTGGGGGTGACACTGTTTTTCTTGTGTGTTGTATTTTACTTTTGAAAAAACAAAAAGAAAACAACAACAACTTCGTGTGGGGAAAAACAATCATCATCATCATCATCATCATCATCATCTACAGGCGAGGGCAGGGTTCACCCTGGACAGGTCACCAGTCCATCACAGGGCCAGCACATACAGACAGACAACCATTCACTCTCACAGTCACACCTACAGTCAGTTTAGAGTATCAATCAGCCTCGTCCCCTCTTGATGTCTTTGGACTGTGGGAGGAAGCTGGAGTCATGTGACACCTCTTTGTGGTGAATTTAAAATGTGATGGAATGACAACAATAAGCTTTTATTCCACTCTAACATGCATCACATTTGTGTGTGAAGAGAGAGATGAAGCAGCACCCACTTCTACTATATCATTGTGTAGCAGATTAAATGTATTGACATATTTCAGAGAGCTTCATGAACTTATTGAACTTCTTCCTGATCTGGCCAACATTGGTTTGTCCTTAATGACCTGTTTATTTCAACCCAAACACAACTAGAACCAGTTTGGTCAGTATGTCCCAGCCTGGATTTGAACTCACAGCCTTGCGTTTTCAGCTCCCTGTCTCATCCTTTCCCTTTTCTTTCATCAAGGACAGCAAACATGAGCAGGTCTAGATTCACCTCCATCTTTGGAGGTTGTTGGATTTCCTCCTGAGGACCGTCAGGCTGTTTCCTTACTTTGCTGTGACACAACAGCAGACAGCAACAAGGACTGCTGTAGCGCACTTGGCAAAATCACCATCTGTAGACTGGACCAATATGCTGATGGGATCCTTTGATTAGTTTAGGATCAGTCAGAGATCAAAGACTGAAGGAGGAGATCAATGCTCAGAACCCAGAGATCAAAGACAGAATCAGACATCAGCAACAGAATTCAGACATCAAACACATACCTGATGGAGGCTCCACCCCCCCCCCCAGAAAGTTTCCATGTAAGTTTTATTGTTAAAGCGCCAAATCAAAAGAGTCAAATTTCTTTAAATTCACATTTTGTCCATTAACTTCATCATCACTCTTCTCAGTCACCATCTCATCACATGACTAAAGTTTGTGTTCTGTATTGGTAGTAAAATATCCTTCCATGCCCCTCACTAGTTTGCACACAGAAAAGCATATTTTACTGGTTTCAAATCTCTTAGTGTGTTCTCTCTCTTAAACCAGCTGTGGCAGCTTTCATTGTGTGATTGATTTTAAAATATAAATATGGAACAGAACCATTGGAATAAGATGTCAGGACATTTGAAGGAATGTAAATCTCCTGTTGAAATGTTGCAGTGTGCAGCTGAGGCTCTCTGGCAGTGGCACAAGGAGCCACAATGGCAGAACCTGGACCCTCCTGGAGGAGAACCACAGGTGAGGGCCTTCTTGGCTCCAGATTGATGGAAATCAAGTGTCTGAGGCTGTTAGCAGCCATGAAGTTGATCTGGTTGGGCACTGGTATTTTTTCTTGCTGCAGCTCAGGAGTGATTCAGGAGAAGAGTTTCAGAACAGCCAAGGTTGGGGACTGGAATTTTCAAATTTCCCCTGGAACCAGACAACCTTGGGAGGTAAAACCTCCAATCATAGCCACTCAGATGCAGCAGCAGAAAGAAGCTGTCATCTACCCTGACAGTCAGAGCATCAAGTCAAGAAAACATCAACCATCTTGTAGTTCCAAACCTTCACCTGTCAGATTCAGCTACTTCTTATTGTGGGACTTTAAATTTGAACACAATGGAATTTGGACAAGGAGTTTTCCTTCAAGTCCAAACATCATCGTCCAGCCTCCAACCAGAGGTCCATCAGTTATCATGGGAGCCACATGTGGAGTCTGGATTCTTTTCTAGAATGTGACGGCAATGACAGTCCTGCCAAGTGACATCACTGACATGAATGGATGACTTTAGTCACATGACTGGATGACTTCAGTCACATGACTGGATGACAGTGTAGATGCCAATGTAGAGGTTTGGGAAGTAGTCTCTGAGAATCCAGCTTGAACCAACGCCCTCCTTGTTTTTCAAAAACCCAAACAGCGACCATCAGTCTCCCTCCAATCCTGTACTTGGGTTCAATGTTGCTGTTCCATTTTGCAGCAGTAGGTGTCGCTGTGATACCTGGTTCAGTTCAAGAGTCCCAACTCCAGCTCATGTTGGTGACCTCAGTGGCAGGGTAAAATGGCGCTTCAGTGGATCATGTGGATCAACTCATGTCTGTCCTCACTGCTCCACAGGTCTGTCAAATGTTCTGTAAAATAGTTTGAGCCACAGCAGAGATGCTAGATTAGGAGTTGATGGGAGTTGTTGCAGATACCAGTGTCCAAAGTCCAGCTTGAACCTAGTTTGTGCCACTTATTTGTCAAGCTAGCAGAGATTCTTTTCACTGCCAAGCTAAAGTGACTTCTGTCTACAAAGGTAAACATATGTAGAAGGGAGCTGTACAAATTGAGTCCTTTTACCATTTCTTTCCCAGCTGCTTCTGGCGGCGCTGTTGTCACTTCCTGTGACCGTGGGAGGAAAGGGGTCCCCCTTCAGAATATGTTTTATGTCATGATGTTACTTCCTCTTCAACATGACTTTAGCAGACCAAGTCCCTGAATAGCACAGTGTGGGAGTGTGGCCGAGCGGTCTAAGGCGCTGGATTAAGGCTCCAGTCTCTGAGGAGGCGTGGGTTCAAATCCCACCACTGCCATCATATCCCAGGTCACTGGAGAGGTGTGGCAGGTCTGTCATGGCCTCTCTGTGCTGGAGGGGTTGGCTGCTTTTATCATTTGTGAGAATAAAATATCCTGAACTTGAGGTGTTCTCCTCATCTTGAACTCTCCAAAACAACAATGTGCAGTAACGCTGAGTTGCCTTCAAGCCAACAACATGGGCACAGTGTATCCAGAGCCACAGGCTCCTCCCAATATATGCAACACCGCCAGTGACATCTGCTTCAGTGTAACGGTGACTCTCCAAACTGAAGCTGATCCAGGACCAGCTCAGGAGGAGACATGGAGAAGACAGGCTCTCTGATTTAATGCTGCTGTCTATTGAGAGGAACATCCCAGTTGACTCAAACAAGGCTGCTGATGTCTTCAAACCCAGGACCAGAAGAAGAATCCTCCTCTGAGTCCACAGACCAGAGCATCGCTGCTCTGACAACCACGTTACCTCCTGGTTATCAGTGTGAAGTCAATGGTGAGGTAGTCAGTTGTTCCTTGTGTTTTATTCCAGAGGCCTGGTAGTTAAACACTGAATTAAATAATTTTAATTCTTGACTTGAAGTTTCATGCTGTTTTGCTGGAAATGTTTGACAACTTCTTGCATGTTGGTGCCCCATCACACACAACAGGTGCACTTGTACTCTTTTCACCTCTGACCCACAAACACTCATAGTCTTCCAGTGAACGTCCAATTATCTTCTGAAATCAGTGATGAATCTTTACCTGCTGAGACTCATTATCTCTGACTGTGACTAGCATGTGCTAGCAGAATACAGCACTCCTTCTTCATTGTCTGTCTTTGTCTCTGACCAGCTCTCCTGCTCTCTTTCCTCCTACCAGTCAAAGCAGACATCTTCACCTACTGATCTTGGATCTGCTGCCTGTTCCTGCCTGGTAAAAGAAGGAACCAGCACCTGGTTCTACAGGCTGAATTAACTCCAGGACGTTGGCCAGCCGTGTCAGTTGAAACCTTATTTGTCCAAATAGAGAAAAAATAAGTCTGATTGTTAATGAAAGATGTCATCATGGCTTTGAAACTGAGGTTGGGGACAAACCAACAAGAGCACATTCATGGAAGAATAGCAATAAAAACAGGAAGTGTTAGTTAGCAAGTACTCACCATTCTTTCACTATCATATTTGAGTCTAGTGGAACAAAATGGCTGCTGCTGACTGTGCTGCCTGGTGGTGGATCACTCTTCACCATCCTCACAGTCCTTGATGGAACCAAAAAGGCGAGTTCCTGAAGAAGATCTTCCAGGGGGTCCAGGTTAAAGCGGTGCCCCAGCTGGCACCAGGCGCTGACCCAGGTCCTGCATGTGAGATACTGTCAGTTCTGTTCTGCCCTGCTCACAACCACAGGCTGGTGTTGAGGCCTGCAGCAACCAGGGCCCCAGTCACCAAGTGTATAAAGGCTGGTCATTGTGGCAGTGGGAGGAGTCAAAATGAAGACAGACCAATGTGAGCAGGACGTTACTGCAAAAGTAAGAAGAACTTGACCATGTTTCCTACAGTACCCAGGAGGCTTGGTAGTTGTTGAAGGAAGCTCCAAAAGCAAAGAGCAGACAGCAGGATATAAAAAGAAAAGATCCAGACACTAAAACTACAAGTAGAAACAAGATGAAATACTAAAAGCTTTGGAAAGATACTCCAAGGTTGTATATACATTATTATATACACTACTATTCTCATTGACTCCTAAAGAGGGACAGGAACAATTAGAATGTGGATCATATCAACTGATTTTAGTGTTAAGTCCAGTGACATTGGGCAAGAGGCAGGGTTCACCCTGGACAGGTCACCAGTCCATCAGGAGAAATGAGGTGGTTGGTATCATGCAACCTAAACTAAAACTTCAGTTAGATCAAATTCAGGTTAAAGTAAGAGTTCAACACTAAACTTCATCCAGTACCATGTTGTCAAACACTGGAACATCCACAGCACCTGAACAGGGACTTGAACCCTGGACCCTCAGATTAAAAGTCTGATGCTCTACCGTCTGAGCTACTCAGGCTCTTTCAACAGCATTTAGACAGGAAAAGAAACACCTGTGAAGGTCAAACTGCTGCTTTCTTGACTTGTTCAATCCTTCATGTTAAAGTCCACCATGCTTTTGATTGGCTCTGATTCTCTGTGGCAAAATCCAACAAGAGGGTCCTCTAAGAATGAAGAAAGAAGGCTAAGAATGCACAGGACAAGATGTTTGTTTCCTTCATGTCTGCAGTTCCTCCACTGGAAAGTAAAGTCAATGCTGTTCCTCTGCTGAAACCTGGGGTCGGACCAGGGACCTTTAGATCTTCAGTCTAACGCTCTCCCAACTGAGCTATTTCAGCTCTGAGTGAGGGCCCTGCTTCTCTCATTTTATAATCTCTTCCACTCTCACTAGAACTTAGAGAGGATTTGAGCTTCTGAAGTCACGACACATTGAACAGTTCTACAGGACCAAACTGAACAAACTGAAGAAGCTTCTTGGAACTCTAAACTTCTTAACTCGCTTTCTCCAAAAACTGTGCCTGGACGAAGGCCGTTTCCAGCTGTCCTTCAAGCTGACGAGGGCCAAGTTTGATGACCTGTTTGGAGGTCTTGTTCGCAACGTTCCTGCTTTTTAAAAGGAAAATTGTCATCATTGCTTTTGCAGGATGTGCTTGCTGATGGAGAATTGTTGGCTATAAACTCATTGAACTCACTCCAAGTCATTAGTTTTGAGCAAACTCATGACTCCTGATGTTTAACACAATTGTTTGTTAAACACAGAGATCCAGGTGTAGTCCCTCTATGTTCATCCACTAAACTGGAATAAAGTTCTCCTCTTTCCATGGTGGAACAAAGAAGGGGGAGTGTCAATAAGAATATGATCTTTGGACGTTACAGCATCTAAAGACTCAAATCTATATTTAAGGATACATATTTGAGAGGGAGGAAACAGTGATGGGAGGCTGGAGGCTTTAAGGGCTTGATTTTTAGCGGCCAGTGAAGCCACCTTTTGCTGGCTGAGTCCCAGAGACTCATGGAGGCTCTTTGTGGAGGATTTCCACGAGAGAGTCCAGCATGGAAACTTGTTAGTTTCCCTTTCAATTGAGTCCAGGATGTCCCCGAGGTCCTTATTGGGTGATCAGGGTGCGCTGGACGGTCGGCTTCTTTTGGGAAGTGGGGTGGCCGCGTTACCGGTCTTCCCCATGATGGGTCAGTGGCAGCACTCGTCTACGTTCTCCCGCAGACTTTCTGCGGTTCCATCTTCCAGATTTTATTGATGAGGATTGTTGGTGGATGAGAGAATTGAAAATTTCTTACTGCAGTTTGGATGATTGAAACTGTGTAGATTGGCGTTAAGAAGTTAGCTGGTTTGGATAAATTCAGGTATGAGCCACCACACTGAATCAGGCACAGGTATGACGTTCACCCTGACATAGAACATCAACAGCTTAACATTGTTGGCAGGACTCCAACCTGAGCAGGGAGACCCTAATGGATTTCTAGTCCATCGCCTTCACCACTCAGCCACAACCACATTGACACACATTTGTAGAGGATGGATATTCACAAAATTATCTTAATTTCTGTCACAAGCCCATTTGTGTGAGGTCCTATTTTCTCTTTTTCAGCATTCCTTTGTTTCCAGGTCTCTAATAAGTGCAGAATTACAAAGACAAGCAAGCTTGATCCATCCTGGGCAGGTGATAGGAGCCATTGACCACTGGCCAGAGACCCTGGCACAGACGTTGGGGGTGGTGATAGAGAGCATTTCTACAATTATATTCTACATTTATAGAATTCTACAATCCTACAATTTCATTGAGCAGACGCTTTTGTCCAAAGCCACTTGCATATGTTTTTGGTGAGTTTGGCTCCTGAGCTCAAGACAGTTGTGACTAATAAAGGACAGCTTCAAATGCAGCTGTGAAGCCTCATTGTCAGCTGGGAGGAACGACGTGTCTCCCTCTAGTGGCTCCTCACAGCAACACAAGCCTCATTTCATACACATGCATCCACCACCTCACTACCAAAGGCCAGTTGGGCCTCCACAGACAGGTGAGTTTCAAGTGTTGGACAAAGGTCTTTAAGATGTTCTTATTAATTCTATAACACCTGAGATTAAAATCTATGGAATTACAACTAACAAGCAGTCAAACATCTGATCAGATGCTCCTTCATGAGGCTGAGAAGAATCAATCTAAACTGGGATGAAGAAAATTAATTGAGAAGAGAAACCTACTGATTGGATGACATGGACCCACCTGATCCATGTCAGTCTTGCTGGAGCAGAAAGAGGTGGATCAGAGGAATCAGTGGATCAAGACTCAGGTGTCAGATGAAGAATCTCTTTATTCACAATGGAGTCAGAGAAATCTTCCAACGTGAGAGAACGTGACAGACCATTTTATACCAAAGACAGGCTGTGTGTGTGTGTGTGTGTGTGTGTGGGGGGGGGGGGGACAATGGCTTAAGAGAGCTCCAGGTAGCTGGTTTGAACTGGTCCCTCATCTCTGTGAGTAGAAACCATCTGAGGTGGAGGGTGAAGATCTGCTTTGTCCTCCTGATCTCCCAGTAAAGCCAGTATAGATGTTGAGCTTCATCTTCTTGTTGGAGATTTTTGCTAAACTCAGCACCACCATTGATCAGAGGAAAGTCCACTTGTAAGCTGGACATTGGAGTTTCTAGTGACCTGCAGGATCTTAGTTGTGGTGGCAGCAGGCCTGTTCCAAGAGCTTTGCTCACATTCATGATCAGGCTTCAGAATGGTTCTGGACCACTGAGTGATAGAAACTGATCCTGGAGCAGCAGAAGACAAATATAGAGAAGAAAAGACAAAAGACAGAGAGAAAGGAGGGAGAGAATGACAAAAAGATGGGGAACAAGATGAGGGTGAAAGACAAGCAGAGAGAAAGACAGAGGGACAGGGGGATGGAAGACAGACAGACAACCAACAACAGCAACAGCAACAGCAGCAATAATAGTATTGATATTGTCCTGTTATTGATGTTTTCATGTGAAAGTGGCATATTTAAGATAAAAGACACTGTTAGAACAGAAAGATCCAGAAAACCCACCAACCAGAGGTGTGTCTGGTACAGATGTGGAATTATTGGCTCACACAATGTTGAGGCAACTGGGAAGAAGACAAACAAAAAAGGCTTGTGTGATTCAGACATTCATCAAAAATGGTCCTTTAGAACTGTTCAATGTGTCATGACTTCAGAAGCTCAAATCCTCTCCAAGTTCTAGTGAGAGTGGAAGAGATTATAAAATGAGAGAAGCAGGGCCCTCACTCAGAGCTGAAACAGCTCAGTTGGGAGAGCGTTAGACTGAAGATCTAAAGGTCCCTGGTCCGATCCCAGGTTTCAGCAGAGGAACAGCATTGACTTAACTTTCCAGTGGAGGAACTGCAGACATGAAGGAAACTACCATCTTGTCCTGTGTATTCTTATGACATTCAAGACATTTTTGGAGCCTCTTGTTGGATTTTGCCACAGAGAATCAGAGCCAATCAAGAGCATGTTGGACTTTAACATGGAGGATTGAAGAAGTCAAGAAAGCAGCAGTTTGACCTTCACAGGTGTTTCTTTTCCTGTCTAAATGCTTTCGAAAGAGCCTGAGTAGCTCAGACGGTAGAGCATCAGACTTTTAATCTGAGGGTCCAGGGTTCAAGTCCCTGTTCAGGCGCTGTGGATGTTCCAGTGTTTGACAACATGGTACTGGATGAAGTTTAGTGTTGAACGAACTGTCATCATTAAAAGTAGAAGTGTTCTTGTCTTGCCACTGTGAGACTGTTGCAAGAAAAGTGACCAATAAGAATTTCATGTGGCATGAAATTAACAAAAGACCACAAATAACACTGGTCAAGTTAATTTTATTTGTATTGCGCCAAATCACAACAAAAGTTATCTCATGACACTTTACAGGTAGAGCAGGTCCAGTACCAAACTCCTTCAATGAATCTACACCCAACAATTCTCCATCAGCAAGCACATCCTGCAACAGTGGTGACAAAACCTTTTAACAGGCAGGAACATCAAGCATCAAGGTGATACCTTCCAGGGTACC
This sequence comes from Aulostomus chinensis, assembly GCF_037954235.1. Classification (NCBI taxonomy): domain Eukaryota; kingdom Metazoa; phylum Chordata; class Actinopteri; order Syngnathiformes; family Aulostomidae; genus Aulostomus; species Aulostomus chinensis. The sequence goes on from NC_141323.1 coordinate 27,695,429, forward strand.
GATCTCATGAGATAAACTTGTAAAGTGTCATGAGATAACTTCTGTTGTGATTTGGCACTTTATAAATAAAATTGACTTGACTTGACTTGGAAGTTAGAATTAAATTTAAAGTAGAAAAATCTTCCCTCTTCAATCCTGTCACTAAGTGTTGTAAACTGTTTCAAACAAATTCTACTGTTCAACAGTTCAAGAGTTTCTAATGAAGCTGAATGTGCTCTCTTATACTTTCCTCAATTGTGTTTCTTTCATGTCCACCTGAGATCAAAGACAGAATTCTAGGTACTGTCAAAGCCCTGATGACATCATCAGGAATTCTGACTTTGATCTGGAGACTCTTGCTTTAACCTGAATTTGATCTGACTAATGTTTTAGTTTAGGTTGCATGATACTGACCACCTCATTTCTCCTGATGGACTGGTGACCTGTCCAGGGTGAACCCTGCCTCTTGCCCAATTTCACCTGGAACCCCCCCCCCCCCCTCGTGACCCTTAAAGGATAAGAATAGAAAGAGGATGGAGGGATGGACTTAACACTAAAATCAGCTGATATGATCCACATTCTAATTCTTCCTTTCCCTCTTTAGGAGTCAATTAGAATAGTAGTGTATATAATAATGTATATACAACCTTGGAGTATCTTTCCAAAGCTTTTCGTATTTCATCTTGTTTCTACTTGTAGTTTTAGTGCCTGGATCTTTTCTTTTTATATCCTGCTGTCTGCTCTTTGCTTTTGGAGCTTCCTTCAACAACTACCAAGCCTCCTGGGTACTGTAGGAAACATGGTCAAGTTCTTCTTACTTTTGCAGTCACGTCCTGCTCACATTGGTCTGTCTTCATTTTGACTCCTCCCACTGCCACAATGACCAGCCTTTATACACTTGGTGACTGGGGCCCTGGTTGCTGCAGGCCTCAACACCAGCCTGTGGTTGTGAGCAGGGCAGAACAGAACTGACAGTATCTCACATGCAGGACCTGGGTCAGATCCTGGTGCCAGCTGGGGCACCGCTTTAACCTGGACGCCCTGGAAGATCTTCTCCAGGAACTCGCCTTTTTCAGTCGAAACAGCATGAAACTTCAAGTAAAGAATTAAAATTATTTCATTAACAATGAGGTCTCTGTAATAAAACAAAAGGGACAACTGACTACATCACCATTTCTACCTCTTTTTAACAGACTCACATTTCAAAACAATCAGGTTTATTTTGCTCCTTTCTTTCAGCAGAGAATGGTTTTGATCCATCAACCTCTGGGTTCTGGGCCCAGCATGCTTCCTCTGCTCCACTCTGCTCTACCATTCATTGAACAGGCCTTGATTGAGGAGAGCAGGATTGTGACAAGAACAGGAATGTGAGTGTTGAAGGTTTCACAATTTTCTCTGAAGCAGGCCTCAGCAGGTAAAGATTCATCTCTTATTTCAGAGGAGGATTTGAAGAATTCATTGTTGCTGAACTGTTTATGCTTCAATTTCTGGACGTTCACTGGTGGAATGTTTGTGGGTCAGAGGTGAAAAGAGTACAAGTGCACCTGTTGTGTGTGATGGGGCACCAACATGCAAGAAGTTGTGTCTCCTCAGAGACTGGAGTCTTCATCCAGCACCTTAAACCGCTCGGCCACACTACCTCACTGTGCTATTCAGGGAGTTGGTCTGCTAAAGGCATGTTGAAGAGGACGTAACATAATGATATTAAACTTATTCTGAAGGGGGACCCCTTTCCTCCCACGGTCACAGGAAGTGACGACAGCGCTGCCAGAAGCAGCCAGGAAAGAAATGGTAAAAGGACTCAATTTGTACAGCTCCTTTCTACCTCAGCAGGCCACGCTGGCAAACCCCCCTTTTTTTGGTTTGGTTGTTATTTAGTAACTGTGGATGAACACACAGGAGAAGTTGTGCATGAATTGGTGTTCCCTGTTCACTTGAATATATGCAGGAGTATGAGGTGGAAATAATACTGTTTATTTTTGTTCTTATTTCAGAACTGTTGACACAACGGTGTCAGATTAAAGCATCTTCCCCTTCCAGATGCTGCTCTCCTTCTGGTGTCCTGACTGACACCCATCTTGTGTTCTGGATCCACCTGAACGAAGCAGCTCCAGATCCCTGAACTCCCTTACAGGTAAAGAAAATGGATGGCTGGATGGAAGTCCCCCAACTGTGGCTGTTCTGAAACTCTTCTCCTCAATCACTCCTGAGTTGACACTCTGAGATGGGAAACTCTGAGTATCTGGTTCCAGAACAGCTGATCTGAGTTGCTTCAATCAACTGTGAGTACGTTCACCTTGAGTTGCACACGTGCACAACCACGACAAAATGCCATCGTCAATGGAGCCCCGACACAACGAGTCACCATGACAACCACAAACAAAATAACAAGTTATCTCACACCAATTCATTGAAACAAGACCTTCCTATATTTATGGATCCATCACAAATATGAGCCTTCCCAGTCTGTCAGGTGGTAGAAATCAGTCAGCACCAATAACAGGAGAGTCAGAGTTTAGAAACCAAAGACAGACATTAAAGTCTCTCTGATAAAACAAAAATATAGTGTAGTATACTGGAAAAGAATATTGCAATATATTAAATATGATATTTCCATGGAGGAGCAGTTTTACATTTTTATTCTTGGATGCATTTATATTTTAGAATCAGAAAGGCAGTTACAATGACATCATCAAGACTAAACCTGGTGCTGACAAAGGTGTGGTGAACAATTTTAACAATCAATCCCAAATTTAGGCCTGAAATTGGAAAATAATATTAGCTAGCTAGCAACGTTAGCTAGTTAATGTTAGCAAGCTGTCAATATTTAGCACCATCAAATAGTTCAAACAAGGTCACCAGCTGTTATAATGATGGTCACATGATTCAACCTTCCTCCTGTGTGACCTCTTTGGAGGTTTTAAATGCATCAAAGAAGTACATGAATTTGTTTATTGCTTTTTGACTTTGTCAGGAAGCTCCAGTTCAAAAAAATAAAGCAAAACAAATTTTGTCACTAAATTATAAAAGAGTAAGTGTGAAATAGTTTGTGTTTGTGAGAAGATTAAAAAAATCTACTACTATCCTCTACTAATGTGCACGGGAGTGTAGTTGTTGTGGCGGAGTGGTTAAGGTGATGGACTAGAAACCCATTGGGGTCTCCCCGCGCAGGTTGGAGTCCTGCTAACAACGTTAAACTGCTGTTCCAGAGTGTGTGTGTGTGTGTATGTGTGTGTTTACATGCAGACTTTCCCTTGTGACAGATGATTTGGTTTGGAATCCATCTTAGTCAGGACGTTTTGAGAAAATTCTATCATGTAGTTGGAGTTATTTTGATTTACAACAATGGAAAAAAAATCATCTCCCCTCCAAAAACCCTCCTCTTCAACTTTGTACCCAAATTGTCTCCTCATCAGGCACCACAGGTTCCGGTAGGTTCAGTTCAAACAAGTCATTAGAGATTTAAAAAACATTTTGTCCATTTGACATCAGGACTGCTCCCAGATCATCTCAATGAGCTCACCCCTGCACCAGAGTACCGCCCAAATTCATCAAGGACAGCAAACATGAGCAGGTCTAGGTTCACCTCCATCTTTGGAGGTTGTTGAATTTCCTCCTGAGGACCGTCAGGCTGTTTCCCTACTTTGCTGTGACACAACAGCAGACAGCAACAAGGACTGCTGCAGTGCACTTGGTAAAATCACCATCTGTAGACTGGACCAACATGCTGATGTGATCCTTTGATTAGTTTAGAATCAGTCAGAGATCAAAGACTGAAGCAGGAGATCAATGCACAGAATTCAGAGATCAATGCACAGAATTCAGAGATCAAAGACTCCTGGAGCGTTGCCCTCTCTTGTCTTTGGTCCTGGATGTTACTGAATGTTTTACACATTTCTTTTGAAGAAAAACTTGCATGACATTTCAAGGAGTTTTTCCTGCCAATACAGGACAACACCCACTCACAAACCAGTGCTGGACAAGTTCCTTCAAAGCTGTAATGCCTTATTTCTTACTTGTTACTGTCATTTTAAAATAATTGGTTCCATTACGATTGTGTCTGCCAGCGCTTGGTGACTGTACAGGAGGTCTGTGGACCGCAGGGCCACAACAAGCCCATTTCTTCAACTCTCCATTTAGTACAGAGGTCCCCAAGTATGGACCAGTGAGGATAAATGTGATCGTGGAGAAGTCCTTTTGTTCAACTGGTCCAACTTGATGGTGAGTCTCCTTTTATCAAGGATTACTGAATGCTTGTGTTATTCATGGCATTGTTAACACTTTATAAACCCTTCATTCAGAGCTGTAAAGAACCTTTAACCTCATATCCCAGACATCAAAGTGGGCCACTAACCGGTGAGATGAAGCTATGCTATGCTGCTACATTCTGAAGAGGTAAAGTAGCAGGTTCTGAGAGTGATGGCTAACCTGGATGTGTTCATCTCCTACTTTAATATCAGCGTCCCAACTTGGAGCTCTGACCACCTCCAGCTTTTTGTTCCTGTTTCTGCTTCAGTCAACAGGGAACTCAAACCTGCAATAGAATCATCAACAACAATGGAATAGAAAACAGAGGAAGAAAAAATATCATAAACTTTCAAAGCTGAGAAATGTTAATGAAGAATAAATGCACACATTATGATTGAGGCCAGAAAGTAAAACTCCACACCAAATGTATTTTGACATGTAGGGATAATGAACTTGAATGTGTTGAAATAGCAGATAAATGAATCCACTATCACACAACAAGATGGCGTCACAGATCCTGATGCTCTGTGCAGGAAACACCGAGCAAAACATGACTAAAAAGCTCCTGTTGTTCCCTCCATGAAAAACTGTGGCACTGATGAGAAGAAGGATCCCAGCGTCCTCTGAGGATCCATCGCCGCACCATTCGGTAGAAGGATGATAGGGTCGGCACCAGGAGAAACCCTTGTGTCTCTGATGCAGGGAAGATGGAGCACTGAAGAGGACACATTGTGGCGTCCTAAAGAGGACATTTGGTGGAGCCTGAGACAGCAAACATCATGCCGCCCTTCATCAGAAGAACCACAGCACTTCAGTCACGTGACTGAAGTCATCCAGTCACGTGACTGAAGTCATCCATTCATGTCAGTGATGTCACTTGGCAGGACTGTCATTGCCGTCTCATTCTAGAAAAGAATCCAGACTCCACATGTGGCTCCCATGATAACTGATGGACCTCTGGTTGGAGGCTGGACGATGATGTCTGGAGGGGTTAAGATGGTGGGGGCTGTTTCAGTTCTAGTGCTGAAGGCTTTCACCATGACAGTCAGACTCTCATCTGCCCTTCATGTTCCCTCAAATGTGCAGTGTGGACCTCACACACTGAATTTAGCCTGAAAACTCTTCATGAAAAGCAGGTGTCTCAGAGTCTCTGTGGCGCAATCGGTCAGCGCACTCGGCTGTTAACCGAGAGGCTGGTGGTTCGAGCCCACCCAGGGACGATGAACAGGCTCTACTGGTTCTTAGAATCTCTGGATGAGACACTTTGTGGTAAAGCCAGATTCTGCCAGTCCCACTGACATATTTCAGTCACACATGTTCAGAGATGATTTTGTTTTCCTGAATACATTTATTATTTTCTGATCACCTTGTGGATTTTTCATCATTCTCCTCATTACCATACTTTAGGTTGCAGTATGTACACCTGCGTTAGTCTTGGGTTTCAGAAATCATACAGCATACAAATAATAGCAGGTTGAAACATATTTATTTAAAGGAATTTAACATGGTTACACACACACACACACACACACACACACACACACACACAGCCTGTCTTTGGTATAAAATGGTCTGTCATGTTCTCTCACATTGCACAACAACAAAACAAAAAAAGACGGCCATGTCCAGTGTGGTCCTGGATGTGACCACTGGACTGCAGGGTCCCAGTATCACTGTGACAATTCTTTTACCAGCTATGACCTTGGACAAGAACTTCTCAGGAGGAAACTTATCATGGTGGCACAGTGAAGAAAACTGGACCTGAGCTGCCTGCTGAAATCTTGCAGGTGAAGGACAGAGCTCCACCTCTTTGACAGACACCACCACTGTTGGTTCATGTACAAAAGTGTGTCAGTTTTTGACACACACGCATCTAAACACACACACACACATACACATGCATGTTCTTGCACACAGAGACTTTTCCTCTGTTTTTTTTTTTTACTGGTTTTGAACCAGTTGTTGGTTTCTGTTGGTTTGATTTGCTTGACTGGTTGTTGTTTGTTTGACCTTGCAAATCAAAATTTTGGGTTCTGGCTTTTTCTGCTTTTCATTTTGTGTTTGTATTAAAGTTCTGTTGCTGAAGAAAAGACTTTTTTCCCTTTTTCTTGAAGTAAATATATGTGGGTCTAAACTGACCCATAACACCATGGATGTTACAAAAGTTAATAATATTAAAATACAGAACTAAAAGACTGTTCTAACACCCCTCAGTAATGGTCAGGAAACACAACAACCTTTTGTTTATTTCTATGATTTTCTTGAGGTTCATTTTATCATTTTTTGAACTGAAATTGAGGGTTTACTGACTAAAAAAGGTCCAGAGGCCCACAACAAAATATTCAAATCAATATTTCCATGGATAAGGAAGCCTAACAAGGTAACCAAGAGATGGGAAACAACTTGAATGATCGAAAATTGTTTTTAGTTTATTTTACAGCTGATTGAAGACGTGGGTCAAAACTGACCTGTTAACATCAGAGATGGGAACATGAGTTGATCCACATGATCCACTGAAGCGCCATTTTACCCTGCCACTGTGGCCACTGAGGTCACCATCATGAATTGGAGTTGGGAATCTTGAACTGAACCTGGTATCACAGCGACACCTACTGCTGCAAAATGGAACAGCAACATTGAACCCAAGTACAGGATTGGAGGGAGACTGATGGTCGCTGTTTGGGTTTTTGAAAAACAAGGAGGGCGTTGGTTCAAGCTGGATTCTCAGAGACTATTTCCCCAACCTCTACATTGGCATCTACACTGTCATCCAGTCACATGACTGAAGTCATCCAGTCATGTGACTGAAGTCATCCAGTCATGTGACTGAAGTCATCCAGTCATGTGACTGAAGTCATCCATTCATGTCAGTGATGTCACTTGGCAGGACTGTCATTGCCTTCACATTCTAGAAAAGAATCCAGACTCCACATTTCCTCCTATCTATTATTGTGTCCCACCCTCCTGGTCCTTACTCTGAATTCTCAGAGTTTATATCCAGTTCAGTTCTCAAAACAAATTCAGTCATGAGTTTTGATAAATTTCCTTTTCTCCACTGATTATATGTCAAGGTTTGTGTGTGGGGGTGGAGCCTATCCCAGCAGCCTTCTGACAAGAGGCGGGGTTCACCCTGGTTGAGTCACCAGTCCATCACAGGGCCAACACATAGAGACAGACAACCATTCACACTCACAGCCACACCTACAGTCAATTTAGAGTATCAATGAGCCTCGTCTCCTCTTGATGTCTTTGGACTGTGGGAGGAAGCTGGAGTACCAGAGAGAACCCACACAGACACAGGGAGAACATGCAGACTCCACAGCTGGGGCTCAAATCTGGAACCTTCCTGCTGTGAGGCAACAGTGCTGACCACTGCACCATTGTGTCCCCTGAAAATGCCACCAGATCGTTTGGATTTTCTATAAAATCAAGTACACATGAACATGAAGAGGTTTTCACAGGGCTGGTGGTGCAATGGAAAGCATGACTGACTACTGTCAGAAGATTCTAGGTTCAACTCCTGGCTCGCTCCCTTAAAGTTTTATACTGCGAAGCTTTCACACCTGAAGTGTGAACCACTGCTAAAAGTCCCTTAAATCCTCCAAGGTTTCCTCCTTGTCTGCTGTAAACATGAACACATGCATGGATCCTGCTACCTCTCACATGTTAAGCTGGCACTTGACAGTGACAGCAGGAGAACAAAAAATCCCAGTGTGTCATCAACATTTCCTGGAAACTAAATGATAGAAGCTGTTGAATTTCTGTATCAGAACAAGGAGAAAGGAGCCCCAATGAAAGAGTGATGATTCTTTATTTTGATTTTGTTCTTCACTCCTACACAAGAGAGGGAAAGTGTCGGCTGGCTGGGAGCAACTGCCTGCTTCAGAATGGGACGAGCCTCAGGACTTTCCAGTGAGAGCTGCAAAGCTTTCACTTTATCAATGGAATCACTGGGAAAAGAAACTCATCCTGTCAGATGAAGGCCAAATAGTTTTGCTTCACTGTGTTGAGGGAGGGTTTGTTCAGATGATTCTAGAAGAAGAAATCAAAACATCATCATTTAACATTCAGAAGAAGTGAATGCAGAGTTTTACTGATGGTTTCAGGAATCAGCCTCTGGGTTCGTGGTGCTCCAATCTTCAGACAACTGAAAGTGATGAAACCACCTGTGTTGAGTTGTCTTCCATCATGGAAAACTAAAAGGAAAAACTCACACAATTAAACATTCATTGGTTAACAGTTAGCTAAGCTACCAGTGGTCAAACCTGCAGCTGAGGGAACAAACAAGAGCAGGCTAACATTTGTATTTTAATTTTATGTATGCAAAGAATCAGAAAGGCAGTTACAATGACATCATCAATACAAAACCTTGTGTTCACAAATATGAAGTGAACAATTTCCACAATCAATCCCAAATTTAAGGCCTGAAGTTAGAACATAATATTAGCTAGCTAGCTAACGTTAGCTAGTTAATGTTAGCAAGCTGGCAATATTTAGCACCATCAAATAGTTCAAACAAGGTCAACAGCTGTTATAATGATGGTCACATGATTTAAAAGATTAAAAACAACTCTCTGTATCAATGTGAGATAGAGTTACATAAAAGAATAGAACATTACTCACTGACTGAAAATTGAAAAAGCACCAGACTTTGGTCCAGAGCTTGGTTCTAACGTGACTTGACAGAACTTTTTAGGGCCTGAGCCAGAAGGAACTTCTGGCAAAGACTCCATTATTTTTTCCACTTTTTTTAGTTCTTGCAATCAACACTGCCCAGAGTTCATCTGCAGGAAATAAGACTCACACATTTGATGAAGTTTGGTCAGACGGTGCAGACACACTTGACACCCAGAGAGGTGAGCAGGTTTTGGACCAAGTTGAAACTTGTGAAGTATTTGAGACAGAAAATGACAGAAAGCTGTGGCTGTGTTCTGGTTCTGCATGTTTCAGATTTATTCCCCTTCCAGTAATGTCTTATTTCCAGCTCTGCTCTCCCTCAACTACTGTTTAGTGTCATATTTATTTTGCTGACTACTTCATTGACATGTGGTCAAAATGTCTTGTGTTTCCTGAAATTAACTGAGTGCTGCTCAGTAAAGTTGACATGACTTGAGATTCTATTCCTGGTTGGTCCATTTCAACATTCTTATCCTTCCTAGCATTGGAGATAAAGTATCAGTCAGGGCTGTACTTGATTACTACTGCATATAGTACACATCAGTCACGGCCATTACACAGTGGAATGGAAGTTGAAATACTGTTTACCAGCAAGCTGAAAACTGTTGTGATATTTGACAATTCTATTGTTTCTGAATGAAAATCATGTGAAGGAGAATCATGGAGACATCCTAAAAATGGCTGAGGTCTCTGAGCTGCAGCAGGTCTGAGCTGCTTTTGATGCCCAGATGATGAGGAGGCAGTGAATGTTGGGTTTGGTGGAGCTGAAAAAATGCTGCAGGTGTTGAGAGGTCTGCTGGAGTGCAGGACTTCCTCTCCAGGTCTCAGCTTCTCCCTGCAGTTCCCACCAACACCATAACAGTCCTGGAACCCCTGCAGATGGTGGAGGACCATGATGACCCGATGCACCATCAGGGCATCAAAAACCAGTCCTGATGATCAAAAAGGTCCCTCCACTCTTTCAGGGTCAACTCTAGAAGAATCTTCTGGAACAGATGAGCAAACACTCTCAACTAGAAATCATGATTTAAACGCAATGTTGATTTTTACATTTTCCTTCAATGTTTTAAAAACCATCAAAGTGGAAAGAAGCCCAGATGGTCCAAACCTACAATTCTACATTTCTACAATTTCATTTAGCAGACGCTTTTGTCCAAAGTGACGTACAACACAAGTAAGAATTTAGACTTAATTAAGGAAAAGTCCACAGGAAGCACAAAAGTGCTTCAGTTGTGATTTGGTCACAGCTACCGCCATCTAGTGGCAGAAGAAGTGTCGCCCCCCCCTCCCTTTTTTTTTTCTTTTTTTTGACAGATACAACATCACACAACACAGTTAGTGCTACATAATCACTAAGTGCTGGGTCTTGGACCCTCTGACTTATTCTACCCCACAGGACAAAGAGGAGAAGAGTCAGGTTAAGTGCCTCAGTGCTCTCTGAACAATTGAGTCTTCAATTGTCTCTTAAAAGTAGAAAGGGCTCGGTAGTTTGTTCCACCATTTGGGAACAACAGAAGAGAAGAGTCTGGCTAGGGATGGCAGTGTTGAGCAGGCGTCAGTCTGACAACGATGTCATATTAGTTTGTTATCACTTGACCAGACCCAAAAGTAGGCTCCAGGTGTCAGTTTCTTCTCAATGCTAATGTCTACTAGCTTAGTCTGCTACTTTGATGGCTCTGACGACAAAAAGGTCCAGACACCTGGATATGGTGGTTCCTCCCTAAACGTAGATTCTGTCAGCTCATGTTTTGAAATCAACTCACCATGAACACAAGTAGATTTCAATGGACTGCAAATGTGTCTCATTTAATGGTAAACATGTCAAATATAAATTCCATCACCTGAGGAGGTCTGCTGCTGGAATTAAGCTCCAGATATTCACAAGATATTCTAGATCTTAAAATAAAGCATTTTTATATTTGATTTATTGTTCATTAGCCTGCTTCATGTGGTGTGATTTTATGTGTCCTATATTGAATCGAACTTTGTAAACGATCGTCCCTGAGGATGTTGAATGATGTCAAAAAAGTGTTCTCTCAGCTCTCCTTTCCTCGAAATAGAGGAGTCTCTGCTGAGGTCGTTCCCTGTCAGAGTCCTGACGTCTATTCGGATGCACCGAGAGACTCAGGCAAACAGAAGACAAGGGCAAGTGAAGTAACCTGAAAATGAGAGGGGAGGTTCGACATCAAACTAAAACAGGAAGAACAGGACACAAATGGGATATCAAAATAAGAGAGACCATGAGACATGACCCCCCAGTTCCTGCTGCTTCCAGCTCTTTATATCGAGCCCCTCGTACAGTGGTTGATAGAGACCACAAATATTAAAGGTGTCCACATAAATGGAGAAGAACACAAGGTGGTGCTGGACGCTGATGATGTTTTAACATATTGAAGTGAGCCCCCTAACACAGGACCTGCATTAATAAAACTCTTTGAAACACTGGGAAGCTCTGCTGGATATTAATTCTCCATTCTAAAACACAGGTTCTGACCTTTAATCACTCACCTCCAGAACACATGGAGGAAAACCTCCACCTGGATTGGGGCCAGAACTCCTTGAAGATGATAGAAGAAGATGGAACTCCATTTCCTTTCTGAGTCTGAGTCACAGGATTGATAGAGTAAAAATAAATGTCCTACCACAAGATCTCTTTCTAGTTCCAGGACCAACTGGAGAAATTGCCTTCAAAACCGTTTCTGAATTGAACAAAATGCTTTCCAGATTTATCTTGCAGGGGAAGAAACCCAGGCTCAAATTTAAACCACGACATGAATGAGCCCCAGTTCCTGCTGTACTGGCCCATCAAAATCTGGAAAAAATGTTTCCGTAATGTCAAAATCTCAATGAATAATTTGGAATGTTAACAGGAGAATATCACTACAAGTCATTTAATGATGTGCTTTTAATCCAGGGTTCAAGCCTCATGAAATGAACCACAGATTTAAATCCTGGATTCAAAGAGAGTAACAACTTTCTATTCACTTGTGGAAAATGGAAATGTAAAAGATTTGAAAGCCTGAGAAGAGAATATCACTGAGAAAGTCTGACTTTTTAGAATCCTCTTAGGTGAGCAATCATTTTTGAACACGACATCAGAAATGAAACAGACTTTAATGATCCAATGCTGAAAATATTTTTGGCTGCCCGTCAAGAAACAAGAAAAACCTCATATCGTATGTTGTTTTCCGTTTGACCTGATTCTTGGTTGTCAACTAACTGCTCATTGGCTTTCTTGATGGAACAACAAAAGCAAAAGTTGAAGACTTTGAATATCCAGGCCTCTGGCGTGATTCTCAGCTGTCATTTAAATTTCACATGAACTCAGTGTCCAAGCAAATATCTGGTGGGCTAAAATTACTTTTGTTGTTGACTTTTTCCACAAGAAGTCTGGAAAAGTCTTATCACACAGTTCATGTTCCCAATACTGGACAACACTGGTGGTTTCTATGGGAACACTGGTGACGGCCCCAGGCCTGGGTCCTATGCAGCATGGTGTGTTCAACCTCCTGTTGGTGGGTGTTTTTGTGTCTTTGCAGGTCTGGTCATCAGGCTGACTGGGAGCACCAGGCCAGTGTTCCCAGTTAGGCCTGTTTAACCCCGCCTTCCCAGACATTTGTCTCCCTTCTGCGCTCAGCCGGCGTGATGTTGTCCTTTTGTTTTTCCTTGTTTTCCACCAACAACATGCAGCACACATTGACATCACATCACACACTCACCTCCACTGCTGACACTGACTTCCACACCTCACATGGTTGATTATTTACTTTAATAAATGGTGATTTGCTGCTACCAGGTTTTGCTGCACCTCTGAGCCGGTCCTAACACATTCAGACATCAATCTTTGTCCTCTCAATGTCTGATATAATAGTCTTTGTAGATTTGTGCTCAGGTGCTTGGATAGAACCCATCATTATTTAATGTAGGAGTCCCAAAGGCAACTCCATTGGTCAGTATTGATTTTCAAATGTGTCTACTTGATTTTCCCTTCATAATTGAAACAACTTTCAATTCCTTTCAGCTCACAATGCAACCTAGAGTGTAGAGATCATTTGTTTCTATGTCTGCCTAGAATCAGCAAAGAAACTGGTCATCGCACATTCATATTTTCCAAAAGTCAATTTTATCATTTGGAAACCATCTTGAGGACATTTGGAGAAAGTTCAATCATTCAGCTGCAGTTACAGTGACTTACAACACTGCAAAAAGAAAAAATCACCCCTCCACAAACACTCTTGTCCAACTTTTGTGCCCAAATTTTCTCCTCATGAGGCACCAAATCAAGTCAAGTCATTTTTATTTGTATGGAACCAAATCACAACAAAAGTTCTCTCATGACTCTTTACTAGTAGAGCAGGTCCAGCACCAAACTCCTTCAATGAATCTACACCCAACAATTCTCCATCAGCAAGCACATCCTGCAACAGCGGTGATGAAAACCTTCCTTTTAACAAACAGGAATGTCGAGCAGATCCAGGATCAGTGGGGACGGCCTTCTGCTTTGTCCGTTTGTATTTAAAGCTCCATCAGATTGGAACAACCTTTCCTCCTCACTTCGGTCTCTCACTTCCTTTCTCATCTTCAAATCATCAAGCATTTTCAAACATCTGCTCTTGTTTCTGATGCACCTCACCTTTTCTCTCCAGGATTCACTCTGTACTTGTTCTTGTTTGTTCTCTGTACTGTACATATGTGGATATTTGTGTATGAATATGCATTGTGTACTTTAATGGTGCATGGAAGCAGAATTTATTTAGATGGGTGTTGAAATGTATGAGTATGTGAAGACTTTACTTTGCAATGGGATCTCTGATCATACTTTGTATAATGCTGGATGGTGGCTTTGGGGAACATTGTTGACAGCATTCACCACTGGAGCCTACTTTGATTGCCAGTCAGGACAGGTGTTGTTCAGAATGGAATATTGGCAGGACAAGTTGCTCCACTTTCACTTTCAGCCGAGCCAGGAGTTGAACCTGAAATCTTCTGAACTGAAGTCAGACGCGTTGTCCATTGTACCACCAGCCCTAAGGAGTGGAGGGGTTTTATAAAAAAAGAGTCTACACATTCAGATGTATGACAGAAAATGTAAATGATATGGTGGCATTTTCTGTTTTTTTTGCTGTCTGATTTTCTAAATATAACATTTATTATATATATTTATTTATAAATATTTGTAAGAAGAAAATAAGAAAGACAACCTGCATCATCACAGTCATGAAGACCTCAACACGGTTGAAGAGAAAGTCTCAGGGTGGATTCTTGTGTTTTGCAGCATCCTTGATGTGTCTGCATAGAATGCATTGGTGTTGTGGACCCACATCCACCAAGAGTGGAACCAAGAAAAGCAAGTGGAGAATTTTTCTGGAGGAGCTGGGAAATTCCCTGGTCAAGCCACACATTGAGGGAAGGGAACGGATGCCCCGAGACCCAGACGCTGCAGCCTTGCTCAGACAGCTGCAGAGCTCACCCAGCACTCCATCCATGCCATCAGCAACACAGAGAGCAACCACGCCAGCATCCTCCTCAGCAGCCCTGCCTCAACACCAACCAGAACAGCCACAGCCAAGACCCACTCAGGCCACCAGATTCCAGAAGAAAGTAGGAGTCAGGTCTGCCCAAGCAGTCAGGACAGCAGGACAAACGGATTGTGGTTCAACTGCAAACACACACACACACACACACACACACACACACACACACACACACACACACACACACACACACACACACACACACACACATGCATGCATGTTGTTGCACCAAGAGACTTTTCCTCTGTTTTTGTTTTTTACTGGTTTTGAACCAGTAGTTGGTTTCTGTTGGTTTGATTTGCTTGACTGGTTGTTGTTTGTTTGACCTTTCAAATCCATATTTTGGGTTCTGGCTTGTTCTGCTTTTCATTTTGTGTTTGTATTAAAGTTCTGTTGCTGAAAAAAATACTTTTTTGTCTTTTTCTTGAAGTAAATATATGAGGGTCGAAACTGACCCATAACACCATGGATGTTACAATAGTTAATAATATTAAAACGAAACAATGAATAAAACCAATCCATGTCAGAGATGTGTTCTAACACCCCTCAGTAATGGTCAGGAAACACAACAACCTTTTGTTTATTTCTATGATTTTCTTGAGGTTCATTTGACAATTTTTTCAACTGAAATCGAGGGTTTACTGACTAAAAAAGGTCCAGAGGCCCACAACAAAATATTCAAATCAATATTTCCATGGATAAGGAAGCCTAACAAGGTGACCAAGGGATGGGAAACAACTTGGATGATAGAAAATTGTTTTTAGTTTATTTTACAGCTGATTGAAGATGTGGGTCAAAACCGACCTGTTAACATAAGAGATGGGAACAGAAAGCTAACACAAGAGGAAGGTTGAAGCTATGAAAAAGGAGTTTGATAAAAATCTTGAACTGACAGTAGAAATATCCTTTTGTATGTTTACCTTTGTTGACAGAAGTCACTTTAGCTTGGCAGTGAAAAGAATCTCTGCTAGTTTGACAAATAAGTGCACAAACTGGGTTCAAGCTGGACTTTGGACACTGGTATCTGCAACAACTCCCATCAACTCCTAATTTGTGTGTACAAAAAAATCATTGAGAAATCAAGGTGAGATCAAAGAAAGAATTCTAAGATCCCCCAGGGACGATGAACAGGTTCTACTGGTGCTTAGGACTCTGTTGATCAGCTGCTGAGTTGCTACTTGATGTCAACATTGGTCTGTTTCATCCTGAGTAGTTTGATCATAGCAGAGTCGCTGCATCAATGATCTGAATGTGGACGGACAGATTGACCCTCCACAGCAGACGCACGTGACAGATCTCTTGATGAGACGCCTCAGTCTTCAATTTAGTCGTCGTGTGTCATGCAGTGTTGAGAAGGCCGGCTGGCTGTGGGTAAAGTGGGGTTCAGAGTTTGTGGAGTTGGCTCTGGACTGAAGGGGGTCACTGATTTGTTCTCAGATGCTACAGCTCAGGTTAGCGAGGTGGTGGAGAAATGAGTGAGAACTCTGCCAGCTGGAGCCTCTTGGGTCCCGGGAGGCTTCACTCCTGGAGGTGGAAATGATGAGGAGTTTTAAAATCTGCTCCTCTTTCACGCTGACTTGTTTTCTTGGGTTCCCTCTTTTATTCATGTGTGATTTTAATCTCAGCTCTCGAAACCTGAATGGAGCCAGAACCCATTTTAAAAGAGCTGCTCTTTTTAAACTGCTGGAGATCTAGAGGATCCCTGCCATGTTTGTCCAGGAGACCCACAGCACAACAGTCAGTGAATGGGGATACAGGCAGGCTTTTAATGGAGGTCATTTGAAGTCCCAAGTCCAGGTGGAGCAGAGGGTGGAGTTTGATTCTCCAGGAGTTTTTTGTTGTTGTTTTTTCACCAGTTTCTTTTGATTTGGAGGAAATCGTTCCAGGTGTTTGAAAGAAGGTGAGAGCAACTTTGGAAAATCGAAGCGAAGTAAAATCTGGTCAACTGGATGTAAGTTTTAAACTATGGTACGTAAACTTATTGTAAACTAAATGACAGAAGCTGTTGAATTTCTGTATCAGAACAAGGAGAAAGGACCCCCAATGAAAGAGTGGTGTGTGTGTGAATGAGAGGACATTGTTCAGTCCACAGACCTGAGCATCGCTGCTCTGACTACCACGTTACCTCCTGGTTATCAGTGTGAAGTCAATGGTGAGGTAGTCAGTTGTTCCTTGTGTTTTATTCCAGAGGCCTGGTAGTTAAATGCTGAATTAAATAATTTTAATTCTTAACTTGAATTTTCATGCTGTTTTGCTGGAAATGTTTGACAACTTCTTGCATGTTGGTGCCCCATCACACAAAAAAGGTGCACTTGTACTCTTTTCACCTCTGACCCACAAACATTCCACCAGTGAACGTCCAGAAATTGAAGCATAAACAGTTCAGCAACAACAAATTCTTCAAATCATCCTCTGAACCGAGAGCCACAGGCTCCTCCCAACATATGCAACACTGCCATTGAACTCTGCTTCAGTGTAACGGTGGTCGAAGGGTCAACATTGAACCTGTTGTATGACTTGAAAATTGTATCAGAGATCTGTGAGCAGGGCTAAATATATGAAAGTGTTGTCATTAACAGGTTGTGCATTTCTGTAGGTCCAAACATATCCTGGAGTCCACCAATGCCAGTTGTGACCTTGTGGGCTCCGGCTCCAGCGCTGTCAGTGAAAAATGACTGACAATCCATTGTCTCCTGGTGAGTCCTGCTGTGTTGGTAGGATGCATCAAATCACTGTGGGAACAAGAGACACAGTGACTGAACTGTAGCCCTTCCATCCATCCATCCATCCATCCATCCATCCATCCATTCATCCATCCATCCATCCATCATCCATCCATCCATCCATCCATCCATTCATTCATCCATTCATTTTCCTCCACTTATCCTGTTAAGGGTTGTGGGGTGGGGGGACCTGTCTCCCCAGCTTTCAGCGTGAAGTGGGTTCACCCTGGAGGGGTCGCCAGTCCATTGCAGGGCCAACACATAAAGACAGACAACCATTCACACTCACAGTCACACCTAGAGTCAGTTTAGAGTATCAATCAGCCTTGTCCTCATTCTCATGTCTTTCCCACTGAAAAACTTTCACACCTGAAGTGTGAAGCATCGATAAAAGTTAATTTGACAGCACAACAGAAAATCCTAGTATATCACTGACATATTCTGTAAAAGAAATGATAGAAGCTGTTGAATTTTTAGAATGAGAAAAAATGTCCCCCAATGAAAGAGTGATGATTCTTTATTTTGATTTTGTTCTTCACTCCTACACAAGAGAGGGAAAGTGTCGGCTGGCTAGGAGCAACTGCCTGCTTCAGAATGGGACGAGCCTCAGGACTTTCCAGTGAGAGCTGCAAACTTCCACCAGCGCCCACTGCCAGCACGTCTTCATGATGGAGCTGAGAAGAACACAACAACACAAGAGCACTGGAGAGGAGCACAACACTTCTTTGCTTCCTTGTCACTCTCATATCTGTCTGTACCATCTGGAGCTGGGGGGAGGAGCTTCACATGTTTTTTTTTCTTGTTTTTTTTTCCAAAAGGGAATGACATGACTTACTCTGTATATTAGTATATGAACTACTGAGAATGTTCATCCCCAGTTTTAAGTTAGAATTAAATGTTAAGTAGAAAATCTTCCATCTTCAATCCTGTCACTCAGTGTTGTAAACTGTTTCAAACAAATTCTACTGTTCAACAGTTCAAGTGTTTCTAATGAAGCTGAATGTGCTCTCTTATACTTTCCTCAATTGTGTTTCTTTCATGTCCTCCTGAGATCAAAGACAGAATTCTAGGTACTGTCAAAGCCCTGATGACATCATCAGGAATTCTGACTTTGATATGGAAACTCTTGCTTTAATTTGAATTTGATCTGACTAATATTTTAGTTTAGGTTGCATGAGACTGATGCCCCCCCCCCCCCCCCCCCGTGACCCTTAAAGGATAAGAATAGAAAGTGGATGGAGGGATGGACTTAACACTGAAATCAGCTGATCTGATCCACATTCTAATTTTTCCTTTCCCTCTTTAGGAGTCATGGAGAATAGTAGTGTATATAATAATGTATATACAACCTTGGAGTATCTTTCCAAAGCTTTTAGTATTTCATCTTGTTTCTACTTGTAGTTTTAGTGTCTGGATCTTTTCTTTTTATATCCTGCTGTCTGCTCTTTGCTTTTGGAGCTTCCTTCAACAACTACCAAGCCTCCTGGGTACTGTAGGAAACATGGTCAAGTTCTTCTTACTTTTGCAGTCACGTCCTGCTCACATTGGTCTGTCTTCATTTTGACTCCTCCCACTGCCACAATGACCAGCCTTTATACACTTGGTGACTGGGGCCCTGGTTGCTGCAGGCCTCAACACCAGCCTGTGGTTGTGAGCAGGGCAGAACAGAACTGACAGTAGCTCACATGCAGGACCTGGGTCAGCGCCTGGTGCCAGCTGGGGCACCGCTTTAACCTGGACCCCCTGGAAGATCTTCTCCAGGAACTCGCTTTTTTGGTTCCATCAAGGCCTGTGAGGATGGTGAAAAGTGATCCACCACCAGGCAGCACAGTCAGCTGCAGCCATTTTTTCCCACTAGAATCAAGTATGATAGTGAAAGACTGGTGAGTGCTTGCTAACTAACACTTCCTGTTTTTATTGCTATTCTTCCATGAATGTGCTCTTGTTGGCTTGTCCCCAACCACAGTTTCAAAGCCATGATGACATCTTTCATTAACAATCAGACTTATTTTTTCTCTATTTGGACAAATAAGGTTTCAACTGACACGGCTGGCCAACGTCCTGGAGTTAATTCAGCCTGGAGAACCAGGTGCTGGATCCTTCTTTTACTAGGCAGGAACAGGCAGCAGATCCAAGATCAGTAGGTGAAGATGTCTGCTTTGACTGGTAGGAGGAAAGAGAGCAGGAGAGCTGGTCAGAGACAAAGACAGATAATGAAGAAGGAGTGCTGTATTCTGCTAGCACATGCTAGTCACAGTCAGAGATAATGAGTCTCAGCAGGTAAAGATTCATCACTGATTTCAGAAGATAATTGGACGTTCACTGGAAGACTATGAATGTTTGTGGGTCAGAGGTGAAAAGAGTACAAGTGCACCTGTTGTGTGTGATGGGGCACCAACATGCAAGAAGTTTTATACATTTTGAGCGAAAAAGCGTGAATCTTCAAGTAAAGAATTAAAATTATTTAAGTAACAATGAGGTCTCTGTAATAAAACAAAAGGGACAACTGACTACCTCACCATTTCCACCCCTCTTTAACAGATTCACATTTCAAAACAATCAGGTTTATTTTGTTCCCTTCTTTTAGCAGAGGATGGTTTTGATCCATCAACCTCTGGGTTCTGAGCCCAGCACGCTTCCTCTGTAAATCCATATTTTGGGTTCTGGCTTGTTCTGATTTTCATTTTGTGTTTGTATTAAAGTTCTATTGCTGAAAAAAGTTTTTTTTTGCCTTTTTAAACACACACACACACACACACACACACACACACACACACACACACACACACACACACTTCCAGTGACTAATCCATATTTTCATCACTTAAACCACCACTGGAGTATTGAAAGAGATTCCACATGTTGGTCAACCAGAGAAGCTTCACCTGGTGATGCTCATCCAACCATGCATGAAGGTCAAGCTGCATTATCTGCTGTGCTCATTAGCAGGGGAATTAGCTGAAATGGTCAGTAACAGTAACAGGGTGACACTTTATCACAGCAGTGGACAAACATCAGCATTCATCACACAGCAGCTCCTCTGATCAACAGAACAAGCTGAAGTATTCTGGAGAATGAGGCCATGGTTCTCTCTACCTCTCCCATGCTAAGCTAGCACTCTACCATTGGAGCTAATTCCCCTGCTAATGAGCACTGCAAATAATGCAGCTTGACCTTCAGATTTGAGGGAAGAAAACCTTGAAACATTCATTCATCTTCTTCCACTTATTCCTGTTCAGAGTCTCAGGGGGCTGGAGCCTATCCCAGTGTCTACGGGCAAAAGGCAGCGTTCACCCTGGACCAGTCACCAGTCCATCACAGGGACAACATACAGGGACAAACAACCATTCACACCTACAGTCAATTTAGAGAATCCAATCAGCCTTGTCCCCAAATTGAATGTCTTTAGATGGTGGGAGGAAGCCAGAGTACCAGAGAGAACCCACACAGGCACGGGGAGAACTTGCAGACTCTACACAAGAAGATACTGCGCCCGAGCCAGTACTCGAACCCAGAACTTTCTTGCTGTGAGGCCACAGTGCTAACCACTGCACCACCCTGCAGCCCCCTTGAAACATGATGATGTTATTATTTATGTCTTTAATGCACCCAAACCTTTATTTTTCTGGGGTTTTGAGTGGTTCTGGGTCATGAATCAAAATTTGAATTGGACAAAAATTTCATGCAGGGTCACTGGGGCCACACGTTTCATGTTCTCAACAGATTGAAACTGTAGAGTGTGTGACATGTGGTGTGTTTGTCAAGTTCATCAAGGACAGTAAACATGAGAAGGTCTAGATTCACCTCCATCTTTGGAGGTTGTTGAATTTCCTCCTGAGGACCGTCAGGCTGTTTCCTTACTTTGCTGTGACACAACAGCAGACAGCAACAAGGACTGCTGTAGTGCACTTGGTAAAATCACCATCTGTAGACTGCACCAATATGCTGATGTGATCCTTTGATTAGTTTCGGCGGATCAGTCAGAGATCAAAGACTGAAGCAGGAGATCAATGCTCAGAATTCAGAGATCAAAGACTCCTGGAGCGTTGCCCTCTCTTGTCTTTGGGCCTGGATGTTAATGAATGTTTTACACATTTCTTTTTAAGAAAAAACTTGCATGACATTTCAAGGAATTTTTCCTGCCAATACAGGACAACACCCACTCACAAACCAGTGCTGGACAAGTTCCTTCAAAGCTGTAATGCCTTATTTCTTACTAGTTACTGTCATTGTAAAATAATTGGTTCCATTACGATTGTGTCTGCCAGCGCTTGGTGACTGTACAGGAGGTCTGGGGACCGCAGGGCCACAACAAGCCCATTTCCTCAACTCTCCATTTAGTACAGAGGTCCCCAAGTATGGACCAGTGAGGATAAATGTGATAGTGGAGTAGTCTGTTTGTTCTTCAACTGGTCCAACTTGATGGTGAGTCTCCTTTTTATCAAGGATTACTGAATGCTTGTGTTATTTATGGCATTGTAAACACTTTATAAACCCTTCATTCAGAGCTGTAAAGAACCTTTAACCTCATATCCCAGACATCAAAGTGGGCCACTAACTGGTGAGATGAAGCTATGCTATGCTGCCACATTCTGAAGAGGTAAAGTAGCAGGTTCTGAGAGTGATGGCTAACCTGGATGTGTTCATCTCCTACTTTAATATCAGCGTCCCAACTTGGAGCTCTGACCACCTCCAGCTTTTTGTTCCTGTTTCTGCTTCAGTCAACAGGGAACTCAAACCTGCAATAGAATCATCAACAACAATGGAACAGAAAACAGAGGAAGAAAAAATATCATAAACTTACAAAGCTGAGAAATGTTCATGAAGAATAAATGCACACATTATGATTGAGGCCAGAAACTAAAACTCCACACCAAATGTATTTTGACATGTAGGGATAATGAACTTGAATGTGTTGAAAAAGCAGATAAATGAATCCACTATCACAAGATGGCGTCACAGATCCTGATGCTCTGAGCAGGAAACACCAAGCAAAACATGACTAAAAAGCTCCTGTTGTTCCCTCCATGAAAAACTGTGGCACTGATGAGAAGAAGGATCCAAGCGTCCTCTGAGGATCCATCGCCTCACCATTCGGTAGAAGGATGATCGGGTCGGCACCAGGAGAAACCCTTGTGTCTCTGATGCAGGGAAGATGGTGAAAAAACGTGCACGGGGATTTGTGTGGGTGGTTTCTGAGGCATCCAAAACAGACGAAGTGGGAAGAATAAGTAATGAGACTGTTGCAGTGAGTAACATCAGCCCCTCAGTAAAATCGAGTGGTAGAAGCTTGTTGGGAAAACTGCAACCTCTCTGATTAAAATTACTTACCCAGTCTGTGTGTCTCTGGGGTCTGTGGGAATTTTGGGATTGGACACTTGGTGAGGAGTCAGTAAAATTCTCAGACCTATGTTTCCTCATCGCACTATCTTGGGATAGCGTAGAAGCATATGAGGAGAGATAACTGAGGAGGACAAGATCCACTGACACCTCTATAAGTGTGTGTGGCCACATTTGAACTGTGTTGTGTGATTCTAATTGTGAAAGACCATGGCAAACAATGATAAACTTAACTGTGAACAGTGGGAGGTGTGGTGGAAAGGCCTAATATCGCAGGCGATATCTGGCTATTGTGGTGATGACAAGGGAAAGAAAACATTGAGACCGAACATTGATGAATACACTAAACAATGCAAAGGACAGAAGTGGTGGGGAGTCGGTGGACTCCAGTGTATTAGGGACAGATTGTGTGTGGATGAGAAGGCGGCATATGATGAAGTGATGGATCATGACAAAGTGAAACCCGGCAGATTGAGCCGGAAGAAGCATGCTAAAGCAGGTCAGAAGAAAGATGAGTGGAGAGCAATGTTGCATTTGATGGCCATGGCAGCTGGAACCAGGTGTCACATACAGACGCTGAAAGGAACGCAGGAGAAACCTCCTCCGTACTCAGGTCCATCGGCACCTCCAGCGCCTGCGGCAGTGTTGCAGATGCCTGTTATCTCGGTGAAGGGAGATGTACAGGTGGAGTTTGAGGAAGAGGAGGATGAGGCCTCCGGTGGACAGGGACAGTCAGAATACAATGAGGTGAGAGAGCAGTTAGAAGAAGCCAGAAGGAGACTAGAAGAAGAGAGACTGAGAAATGAAGGTGGAAACAGGCAAAGTAGAGAGGACAGGGAGAAGAGAGAGAGAGATGAGCAAGCATATAGAGACATAGAAGAAGAATATGGTGGTGGACTACTAGAGAATAATGGTGACAAACCACAGAAGGACAAGACTGACCATGACGCAGCTGACAAACCCGCCCCTACAAAAAAGAAAAGCAGATCTACAGCAGAACCCAGACTGTTTGTAAACCCCCTACTGAGACCTGAGCCCCCTAAAAAGTGTGCAAAGCCCAGTACTGATGAAAGATGGATGTCAGTCAGAAAACTACAGACAAGAACAGTAGTAGAATATCATTCGCCTCACTCCAGAGGATGGGATCCCAGAGAGATGTTACTTGATAGACCTTCAATGACACAAAAACCACGTGATAAAGGTCACAAATCTGTGCCAGGAAAACTGAGATGCGACATTGTGTTTGAGCGCGAAGATTTTGATGATGACATGCCAGCACGAAAAAGCCGTCCACCCAGTAGAGCACCCGGTAGACCAGGAAGCCATTCTGCTAGCCCTGTGTCTGATCACACATGCAGTAAATCTATAGGCGGGAGTAGCAAAACAATGACGTTCGCTATGCCGCTGATACAACAACCGGGGGTTGGGGAAGTGATATACAAACCATGGCCACTCGCTGACAGAGATACGTTGGTTAGACGCCTCCCCAGTTTATGGGATGAGGGTGCAGGACCCTGGCTGACAAAGTTACACTCCCTGACAGCGGGGACTACACTCTCCATAGGAGACATGAGAGCCCTGGTAGGAGCGTGTACTTCAGTATCACGTGTACTAGACATCGACACAGAAGCTGACACTAACGGTGTACCTGATAACATGCCTTACACACAAATAGCGAGAGTGTGGGGAAATGCGCTGAGAAGGGCGTTTCCGCCCTCATGCACAGCCCCTCACACAGTGTTTTCCTGACAGCCTGGTGAGTCTCCCTCCTCCTTCATAAACAGATGCGAGGATGAGTGGGAGAACAGAACAGGTGAAAGACCAAATCATTCCCCGCTAGCAGCCACTCAGTTTAAAATGGCTCTGTTAACAGGAGTGTCACAGAAGGTGCGCAGTGAGATGGAAAATGATCCTCATTGCAGTGGAGATAACTTGGCACAGTGGTGCAGAGTGTTTACTCACAGACTCAGACAGGAAGACAGCGACTTAGCTAAATCTAATAAAGAATTAGAGGACTTGAAGATGCAACTGACTAAACTCCAACTAGCACAAGCTAGAGAACAAGCAACTGGTGCTAAGAAATCTGCCAAAGCAGAGAAACAGATGGTGCAACAGCAGGCTACATCTGCACCACCGGCACCAGTAATGCCTGCACCTGTGGTACCAGCTTTACCGTACTATCCACTGCAGTACCAGTGGGCTCCACCTGGACCCCAGCCTCAGTATTATCAGGCCCCTCTCCAACGAGGAGGAGGAGGCAGAGGGCGTGGTTACTTTCAACAGAGAGGAGGAGGCAGTGGTCGGGGAGGTGGAAACGGTAACCAGGGGCCGCCGCAGGGGGAGGGATGTTATGTCTGCGGGGCACTAGATCACTGGGCACGAAACTGTCCTAATAAACCTCCATTCCAGAGGGGACGTGGGCGTGGTCAGGGAGGACCACCACAGGACCATCGGGCACAACAACAATACCTGACTCCACAACGATACCAGATGCCTGGGAAAGGGAGGACTGGTACCTGCCGCCACAATAGGGGTGCCCGGTTCCAACAGCAGGGGGATTGGCTGACCTCCTGTTAAGAGTGAGAGTAGAGGGAGTAGCTGTTGACATGCTGGTGGATACAGGAGCAAAATATTCTACTATAAATCATAGCCTCCCAGAAGCTCTTATCTCTGACAGAAAAGTGGAACTAGTGGGTTTTAATGGCCAGCCAACTGCCATCCCATTTACCCACCCCCTCCGGACAGCAGTCAGTGGACAAACTTTGCAGCATCGGTTTGTGTACTCTCAATCCTGTCCTATTCCTCTGATGGGAAGAGACTTGTTGACTAAATGCAATGCTTCTATTTTGTGTGGTGAAACAGGACTGGAAATATCTTTCACTGATGGAATAAAGATGACACCTACCAACTCGGTGCTGGCCTCCTCAGTGACTGGACAATGGTTGATGCATGAACCTGAAGTTAAAGAAAATGTGAACGCTACCATCTACTGGGCAGAACTGTGTCTAGATGAACCTGGTCCCCAAAGTCTGATGACTCTTTTCCATCAATGGCGCCCATGGATTAACTCCATGCACCCCTATGATCCTCCTACTGATCCGTATCATTGTACTCTCCTCTATGATCGATATCAGACTAATGAGGTATATGAAGAGGCGTTTAGTCAAGTGACTGGTTCACACTGGATGCTGCAGTCAGATTGTATATATGTAAATAAAACAGGAGTGACAGCCCATGTGGTGTTGACCCCCGAACAAGATGAATGGTTCCAGATGTCAGATACCTCAGTCCCACATATCTCACTGTTGGTGGGAGTTAGAGTGGATGCTAAGGATCTCGGACCAATGACTAAAGCAGGTGGAATGCTTAACATATTCAGCCTCCCTAGAGACTTATCGCATCACTCATCACACTGTGACCCCATCGGTGTTGCAACAGTGTGAGTTGACAAGACAACATGGACGTGAAAATTCAGATAGTGACATGACTACAGAACTCCTCAGTACCATATCGCCTTCGGTGTGGTCAGAAGGAAAAACAGATGTTGGACACTGTGACCCTGAAACACCAGTAACATTTGAAGTGTCACCCGGACCGCCCGTTTGGATATCACAATATCCACCTAAGCCCAGTGCTGTCGGGCCCATCACTCAGATTATCAAGGACCTTGAACAAAAAGGTGTTCTGGAGGCTTCCACCTCTACCTGGAACACTCCTATTCTACCTGTAGGGAAACCCAATGGAGATTGGAGAATGGCTCATGACTTGAGAGCTGTAATTGCACGTGTAATCACGCCTCCTATCTCGGTTCCAAATCCGCACACTGCCCTGTCTCAACTATCTCCAACACAACAGTTTTTCACAGTGATTGATCTAGCAAACGCATTCTTTTCAATACCTCTGCCAGTTGAACTGCGCAAGTACTTTGCATTCACGTGGAATGGACACAGATATCAGTACACAGTTCTACCTCAGGGATTCTCTCTCTCACCTGGCCTGTTCAATCGTGCGCTACATGAACATTTATCTAAAACCCTCCACCTCCCGCCAGATTGTATGTTATTACAGTATGTAGACGATCTTCTCATTGCCGCACCCACTGAATCTGAGTGTCTACAAGCCACCCAGGCATGCTTGAAATCCCTAGCCTTAGGAGGCTTTAAAGCGTCAAAATCCAAATTACAATGTGCGCGCTCCCAAGTAACATTTTTGGGAAGACTAGTTGCCGGTAATGCCACTTCCATTTCTGCAGAGCATCGTAACGCTATTCTGAGATATCCCAAGCCTCAAACAGTTCGTGACATGATGTCATTTCTGGGCCTCACAGGCTACAGCCGTCATCATATTAGCGACTACACTCATAAGACGACCCCGCTTCGCCGCCTAGTTAACGAACAGGGACTGAAGAATAGGTTTAATCCCTTGGTGTGGACACCAGAGGCAGAGGACTCAATTGTTCAAGTGAAACAAGAACTAGCAACAGCAGCCGCTCTCACAGCACCAAATTACTCTCAGACTTTTTACCTTGATGTTTCTGAAAAAGGCAACACCATGAATGGTGTTCTTTTCCAGAAAACAGGGGGTGGTAGGCGA
The DNA here is from genome assembly GCF_037954235.1 of Aulostomus chinensis. Taxonomy (NCBI): domain Eukaryota; kingdom Metazoa; phylum Chordata; class Actinopteri; order Syngnathiformes; family Aulostomidae; genus Aulostomus; species Aulostomus chinensis. Next base: position 27,722,523 of record NC_141323.1, read on the forward strand.
GCAGTGTTAAAGTATTTGAGTGTAGCATTAGACACAGTCGAAACCATACAACCACCTTGCGTAAGATACGCAGCAGGATTGGCTAAATTATTACACAAAAGTGAACATCTCATAGCAGGACACCCATGTACAATCTTGACCTCTCATGGAGTTGTGGGGTTGGTATCCTCTGAGGCATTTACTCTGACAGGAACAAGACAGTCCAGAATAGAGAAAGCTTTGTTGGCACCTAATTTGACTTACACCCACGAGGGGATAAATATGGCAGATCACATGACAGAAGGGGAACCGCACGAGTGCGCCCCGAGAGCCATACAAGACTCCAAACTGAGAGAGGACCTGATGGCAACACCTAATCATGACGCCGCATGCACATTGTTTTCTGATGGATGTTGTTTTAGAAAACATGATGGTTCACTCTCCGCAGCATGGGCGGTAGTGAAACTATCTGCAGATGGAACCTATGAAACCCTAGCAACAGGGCAAGTGATAGATGGCCCCTCAGCACAGAAGGCAGAAATTGTGGGACTCACTGAGGCATGCAAATTAGGGAAGGGACAGAGAGTAAACATATACACGGTCTCAGCATATGCAGTTAACGCAACACATGTGCAACTCCCAGAATGGAGAAGAGGAGGCTACTGCACCTCCACAGGCACACCAATCAGACATGAGACCATGATGAGAGAATTAGAGGAAGCACTCATGCTCCCGGAAACGGTTGCAGTAGTGAAGTGCAAGGGACATGATACAAGCATAACTATAGTGGCTAAGGGAAATCAAGCTGCAGATATGGCTGCAAAGCAAGCAGCAGGATATTCCCCGACATACCAAATGATGACAACAGAGACCAACATGACCGACCTAAAACCCCAGACGGATCAGTGACCAGAGCATTAGATAGACTGAGGGCTCTGTTGATAGAATTAAAGGAGCATTCAGGAATTGATGATCCATTCACAGGCTGGTTTGAAAATATGTTCGGCAAATGGTCGGGAATGATTAAGAGTGTTCTCTCTGGTATTTTGGTTGCGTTTGCATTATTGATTATTGTTGGTTGTTGTTGTATCCCACTAATCAGATCTATGTGTGAGCGTGTCATTTCAGCAGCAGTGGAGAAGAAAGTTAATATGCAGAATGGGCCTCCGCCAGCATACCAGATGCTGTCCACCACTGAACCCTCAGCTCCTCCCCTGGATGAGGATGGACCTGAGCTCGTCTGGGTAGATGAGTACACTGATGAGACCCCACAATTGGATGATCAGCTATAAATTTATCCAGCTGAAAAAGTGAGCACTTAGAAGTGCTCAAAAGGGGGAAATGTAGATACATTAATTCATATATTGGCTTTAACTGTAGATTAATCCATACATATATATTTGCTTAAACTGTAGTTAAATTTATACATATATTTACTTAAAATAGAGTGCAGGAAACACAAGGCAGCGAAGCACAGACCAGATTGTATAAGAGAGGACACAGGTGAAAAGGTCACAACAGGGAATAGCAGGAGTGTAGCTCATGGCTAGCATCACTCCCTCAAACTAATTAAGTCAGAACAGAGTCCACAGAATTTCTATGGTAGGATGAAGTAGAGGGAGTCAGAAGTCGATAAGAGCAAGGTCGTGAATCAGGGAAAGAGAGGTTTTAATCTTCACAGCTGCAACAACAAGGCCACGATGGACCAGAAGGGACTGGCATGGGGTCAGACAGAAGATCCTGCAACAGACATGAAGATCAAAAATACACACTTGCACGCAGATCGCATAAGCACCTCCCTGTAACACATAACACTGGAGAAGATAGTTAGATCGTTGGACTTCTTGCCCCAACGCCAGGGACGACGCATCTGAGTATGCTGACTCCAGCATAGGGGAAGACGATCTCCAGAGCTCTGTATTCTTTCCTGTTAATCTGAATAAATTCTTTTGAACCAACTGGAAGGTGTCCTCTCCGGATTTGGAACAGCGCAATACATATACTCTGTGGGTCCTTCTGATTGATTAATGATGACTTGTTGAAAAATTCCTACAAGATGAAAGAGTATCACATATATATTATATGCATGTGATACATGCACATGGCTTTGGACAAAAGCTTAAAGAAATTGTAGGATTGTAGAATTATTTAAACGTACCAAGTGGACTGTTTCAGGTTTCTTAAAGACGCTTCAGCTCTCATCCAAGAGGCGTCTTCAGTTTTCTTCACTGATGGGAGGATTTATGGCTCTGTGGGGGCGGGACCTTCTCCACAGGTGATTGACACATGTGAGCTCTAAGTGTCAGAGTTGTTTCAGTCAGGTTGTGAAAGGGAAGTTGACTCAACTGGTATCTGTGTCAGTTAAAAGCCTCACAGTAATTCCATAATGTAGGAGTAGAAACCAGAATCGCTTACGACGAGGATGGGATTCAAATCCATGCGCGCAGAGCACAATGGATTAGCAGTCCATCGCCTTAACCACTCGGCCACCTCGTCTGCTGATGGCAATCCTCACCTTTTTAACAACTGAACTCTTTGGAGCCTATTTGTCAGAAATGGACCCAGCAGGAGCCACTGAACACAACTCTGACATAATCAGGCTTCTTCCCAGCAGCATCGTGCTACAGAAGGCAGAATACAGACCATCGATACATCATCAGAGTGAACACCAGCTGATGTTTACAAGTTTAATTCACCTTTTACTACAAAATGACATCCAAGCTCAGATTCTCTTGTCCTGATTGAACAAGTAAATGTTTAAGAAGATGAGAGTACCAGACTTTTTCATCCAAGGAAACAAGCATCCTATCACTGTCCTATGCAGAGTTTCTTTAAAAAAAAAAGTGAGACAACCTCAAGATTTTCTGTTTCCTCTTGTTGGATTTTGCCACAGAGAATCAGAGACAATCAAAAGCTTGTTGGACTTTAATGTTGGAGGACAGAACAAGTCATGACATCATCAGTTTTACCTTCACAGGAGCTTCATTTACTTTACTTTCAATTTTACAGAGGTAGAACCTGAAATCAAAGCTGTCTGTCAAAAGAAGTGAAAGCTCCCTGGTTGTGATGTTCTTGTCTACAAACTCTGTCTTGTATGGAGCTTCAATCTTTAATAAAAAGAATAAAAAGAAGATGACATTTGTTGTGATTTGGCGCTTTAAAAATAAAACTTACAACTTACATGGAAACTGTCTGGGTGGGGGGTGGAGCCTCCATCAGGTATGTGTTTGATGTCTGAATTCTGTATCTGATGTCTGAATTCTGTCTTTGATCTCTGGGTTCTGAGCATTGATCTCCTGCTTCAGTCTTTGATCTTTGACTGATCCTAAACTAATCAAAGGATCACATCAGCATATTGGTCCAGTCTACAGATGGTGATTTTACCAAGTGCGCTACAGCAGTCCTTGTTGCTGTCTGCTGTTGTGTCACAGCAAAGTGAGGAAACAGCCTGACGGTCCTCAGGAGGAAATCCAACAACCTCCAAAGATGGAGGTGAATCTAGACCTGCTCATGTTTGCTGTCCTTGATGAAAGAAAAGGGAAAGGATGAGAAAGGGAGCTGAAAACGCAAGGCTGTGAGTTCAAATCCAGGCTGGGACATACTGACCAAACTGGTTCTGGTTGTGTTCGGGTTGAAATAAACAGGTCATTAAGGACAAACCAGTGTTGGCCAGATCAGGAAGAAGTTCAATAAGTTCATGAAGCTTACCTATTTGAAGCCTTATTTTGTGTTTGATTGACATTTTTAAAATCACTAATGACTTTTTGACTGAACATCCTGGATCCTGTGGTGCCTGATGAGGAGACAACTTGGGTACAAAGTTGAAGAGCAGGGTTTTTGGAGAAGGGATATTTTTGCAGTGTTCCAAGTCAATAATAACTGTGGCAAAATGTCATCATTTTTCAAAATGTCCTCACTAAGATGGTTTGTAATTCTGTCTCTCCCTCATCCTCAATTTCTACAGCCCTTTAAAGAAAACCTTTGACTCGTGGATCTAACAAAGATCAGATGTTGTCTCCCCCAGAACATCAACACTTTAACGTTGTTGGCAGGACTCCAACCTGAGCAGGGAGACCCCAATGGATTTCTAGTCCATCACCTTCACCACTCGGCCACAACAACCACATTCACACACACATTTGTAAAAGATTCACATTTACACAATTCTTTAAAATTATGTCACAAGCCCATTTGTGTGAGGTCCTATTTTCTCTTTTTCAGCATTCCTTTGTTTCCAGGTCTCTAATAAGTGCAGAATTACAAAGACAAGCAAGCTTGATCCATCCTGGGCAGGTGATAGGAGCCCATTGACCACTGGCCAGAGACCCTGGCACAGACGTTGGGGGTGGTGATAGAGAGCATTTCTACAATTATATTCTACATTTATAGAATTCTACAATCCTACAATTTCACTGAGCAGATGCTTTTGTCCAAAGCCACTTGCATATGTTTTTGGTGAGTTTGGCTCCTGAGCTTGAGACAGTTGTGACTCATAAAGGACAGCTTCAAATGCAGCTGTGAAGCCTCATTGTCAGCAGGGAGGAATGACAGGTGTCTCCCTCTAGTGGCTCCTCACAGCAGCACGAGCCTCATTTCATACACATGCATCCACCACCTCACTACCAAAGGCCAGTTGGACCTCGACAGACAGGTGAGTTTCAAGTGTTAGACAAAGGTCTTTAAGATGTTCTAATTAATTCGATAACATTTGAGATTGAACTCTATGGAATTACAACCAACAAGTAGTCAAACACCTGATCAGATGCTCCTTCATGAGGCTGAGAAGAATCAATCTAAACTGGGATGAAGAAAATTAATTGAGAAGAGAAACCTACTGATTGGATGACATGGACCCACCTCATCCATGTCAGCCTTGTTGGAGCAGAAAGAGGTGGATCAGAGGAATCAGTGGATCAAGACTCAGGTGTCAGATGAAGAATCTCTTTATTCTCAATGGAGTCAGAGAAATCTTCCAACGTGAGAGAACCTGACAGACCATTTTATACCAAAGACAGGCTGTGTGTGTGTGTGTGTGTGTGTGTGTGTGTGTGTGTGTGTGTGTGTGTGTGTGCGCGCGCGCGTGTGCGTGTGCGTGTGTGTCTGGTTGACTCACTAAATTCATAATTGAAGTGATTATTTAATTCATAAACAAAACATTTGTCTAAAAGTCATGATCAAATTAATGTGAAATCTGAGCAATGAGGGTTTGAAAATGTTCAAATGAGCCAAAACAATGTCCTGGGTTCCAACCAGGGACCTTTAGATCCACACCAAACTTCCCTGACCTCATAGAAACTGGAACATTTTAACAAATAAATTCAAATTCAACTCAGCAGCAACTCTAGAACAGTCAGAGCACTTGCTAATTCCCCTGTTAGCTCCAGATCAGACAATGCAGGCTCACCTTCACGCTTGGTTTTACAACCGTCACCAGTTGAATCTTCTCTGGTTCAACAAACTCTGGGGACTCAAGACACAAGTCAGCACCGGTGCAGGTCCAGATCCAGATGTTAGCTGATGGGGGCAATGGTTTAAGGGAGCTCCAGGTAACTGGTTTGAACTGGTCCCTCATCTCTGTGAGTAGAAACCATCTGAGGTGGAGGGTGAAGATCTGCTTTGTCCTCCTGATCTCCCAGTAAAGCCAGTATAGATGTTGAGCTTGGAGGAGTTGATGGCCTCCTTCATCTTCTTGTTGGAGATTTTTGCTAAACTCAGCACCACCATTGATCAGAGGAAAGTCCACTTGTCAGCTGGACACTGGAGTTTCTAGTGACCTGCAGGATCTTAGTTGTGGTGGCAGCAGGCCTGTTCTAAGAGCTTTGCTCACATTCATGATCAGGCTTCATAATGGTTCTGGACCACTGAGTGATAGAAACTGATCCTGGGGCAGCAGAAGACAAATATAGAGAAGAAAAGACAAAAGACAGAGAGAAAGGAGGGAGTGAATGACAAAAAGATGGGAACAAGATGAGGGTGAAAGACAAGCAGAGAAAAAGACAGAGGGACAGGGGGATGGAAGACAGACACACAACCAACAACAGCAACAGCAGCAATAATAGTATTGATATTGTCCTGTTATTGATGTTTTCATGTGAAAGTGGCATATTTAAGATAAAAGACACTGTTAGAACAGAAAGATCCAGAAAACCCACCAACCAGAGGTGTGTCTGGTACAGATGTGGAATTATTGGCTCACACAATGTTGAGGCAACTGGGAAGAAGACAAACAAAAAAAGGCTTGTGTGATTCAGACATTCATCAAAAATGGTCCTGTAGAACTGTTCAATGTGTCATGACTTCAGAAGCTCAAATCCTCTCTAAGTTCTAGTGAGAGTGGAAGAGATTATAAAATGAGAGAAGCAGGGCCCTCACTCAGAGCTGAAACAGCTCAGTTGGGAGAGCGTTAGACTGAAGATCTAAAGGTCCCTGGTCCGATCCCAGGTTTCAGCAGAGGAACAGCATTGACTTTACTTTCCAGTGGAGGAACTGCAGACATGAAGGAAACTACCATCTTGTCCTGTGCATTCTTATGACATTCAAGACATTTTTGGAGCCTCTTGTTGGATTTTGCCACAGAGAATCAGAGCCAATCAAAAGCATGGTGGACTTTAACATGGAGGATTGAACAAGTCAAGAAAGCAGCAGTTTGACCTTCACAGGTGTTTCTTTTCCTGTCTAAATGCTGTAGAACGAGCCTGAGTAGCTCAGATGTTAGAAAATCAGACTTTTAATCTCAGGGTCCAGGGTTCAAGTCCCTGTTCAGGTGCTGTGGATGTTCCAGTGTTTGACAACATGGTACTGAATAAAGTTTGGTGTTGAACAAACTGTCAACGTGGAAGTGTTTTTGTCTTGCCACTGTGAGACTGTTGCTAGAAAAGTGACCAACAATAATTTCATGATGCATGCAATTAACAAAACACCTACATTAATGGTCGCAGGGGGGCTGGAGCCTATCCCAGCATCTACAGGTGAGAGGCAGGGTTCACCCTGGACAGGTCGCCAGTCCATCACAGGGCCAACAATACAGAGATGAAAAACCATTAACACTCACATTCATACCTACGGTCAATTTAGAGTGTCCAATCAGCCTCTTCCCAAATTACATGTCTTTGGATGGTGGGAAGAAGCCGGAGTACCTGGAGAGAACCCACGAATGCATGGGGAGAACATGCAGACTCTACACATCTAAAGATTCTGCACCCGAGCCTGGACTCAGAACCAGTGCACCATGGGAGATCCCCCAGAAACCCAGAACCTTCTTGCTGTGAGGCCGCAGTGCTAACCACTGCAACATCATGCCACCGTGGTCTTATATACTTTTCTCAATTGCGTTTCTTTCTTGTCCTCCTGAGATCAAAGACAGAATTCTAGTTACTGTCAAAACCCTGATGACATCATCAGGAATTCTGACTTTGATCTGGAGACTCTTGCTTTAATCTGAATTTGATCTGACTAAAGTTTTAGTTTAGGTTGCATGATACCGACCACCTCATTTCTCCTGATAAACTGGTGACCTGTCCAGGGTGAACCCTGCCTCTTGCCCAATGTCACCTGGGATCGCCCGCCCCCCCCCTGACCCTTAAAGGATAAGAATAGAAAGTGGATGGAGGGATGGAATCAGCTGATATGATCCACATTCTAATTGTTCCTTTCCCTCTTTAGAAGTCATGGAGAATAGTAGTGTATATAATAATGTATATACAACCTTGGAGTATCTTTCCAAAGCTTTTAGTATTTCATCTTGTTTCTACTTGTAGTTTTATTGTCTGGATCTTTTCTTTTTATATCCTGCTGTCTGCTCTTTGCTTTTGGAGCTTCCTTCAACAACTACCAAGCCTCCTGGGTACTGTAGGAAACATGGTCAAGTTCTTCTTACTTTTGCAGTCACGTCCTGCTCACATTGGTCTGTCTTCATTTTGACTCCTCCCACTGCCACAATGACCAGCCTTTATACACTTGGTGACTGGGGCCCTGGTTGCTGCAGGCCTCAACACCAGCCTGTGGTTGTGAGCAGGGCAGAACAGAACTGACAGTATCTCACATGCAGGACCTGGGTCAGATCCTGGTGCCAGCTGGGGCACCGCTTTAACCTGGACCCCCTGGAAGATTTTCTCTAGGAACTCGCCTTTTTGGTTCCGTCAAGGCCTGTGAGGATGGCGAAGAGTGATCCACCACCAGGCAGCACAGTCAGCTGCAGCCATTTTTTTCCACTAGAATCAAGTATGATAGTGAAAGGCAAGGCAAGGCAATTTTATTTGTAGAGCCCGTTCTCACAAACAGTTTGTCTCAAAGGGCTTCACATGGCATCATAACAACATCCTCTGCACTTAGACCCTCACATCGACTGAGGAAAAACTCCATAGAAAACCCTTTTAACAGGGAAAAATCTGAGAAACCTCAGGGTGAGCAACAGAGGAGGGATCCCTCACCCAGGACGGACAGACGTGCAGTAGATGTTGCTACAGACAAGAAAACAGTTTACAATGCAAAATGTGGGAAACACGGAAATGTTAACAGTTGAAGAAGGAAGCTTCTGGAAGGGGAGGAAGGGAGAGCAAGCCAGCTTGATGGGGGACTGGATGGCAGACTGGTTCATGGAAGGGGAGCGCAGGCCGGTGTAACAGTAGGGAATAAAAGGGGGGGGGTGGGGGGGCGATGCAGGCGGCGGTTGGAGCTCTGGTGGATCTGTGGAAACAGAGAGACTGCGAGACACCAAGGCCAAACTACAAAGTGCAACAAGTAATGGAAATACAGTTCCAAAAATGTGCAGGGAGGAGAGGAGGAGAGAGGGGGAGAGGAGGAGAGGGGGGGGGAGAAGAGAGGAGAGGAGAGGAGAGGAGAGGAGAGGAGGGAAGGGCTCCATGTAACCTGATGTGTCCCCCAGCAGTCTAAGCCTGTAGCAGCATAGCTATCAATGGTTCAGAGCTACCTGAACCAGTCCTAACTGAAGGCTCTGTCATAGAGGAAGGTCTTAAGCCTGGACTTAAACGTAGTTAAAGTGTCTGCCTCTCTGACCCATGGAGAGAGCTGGTTCCAAAGTAGAGGAGCCCGGTAACTAAAGGCTCTACCTCCCAGTCTGTTTTTATTGATACTGGGAATCACTAAAAGACCTGCATTCTGGGAGCGGAGTGCTCTGGTCGGACAGTAGGGACTAATGAGCTCTTTCAAATATGATGCAGCTTTATCATTAAGAGCCTTATAAGTCAGCAGAAGGATTTTGAAGTCGATTCTAGATCCTACAGGAAGCCAGTGGAGAGAAGCTAAAGTGGGAGAGATGTGTTCTCTCTTCTTAACTCCCGTCAAAACCCTTGCTGCAGCGTTCTGGACCAGCTGGAGACTCTTTAGAGAGTATTTAGGACATCCTGACAAGAGAGAGTTGCAGTAGTCCAGCCTAGAAGTGATAAATGCATGCACCAGTTTCTCAGCATCACTCTGGGAAAGGATATTCCTAATCTTAGCGATACTTCGCAGATGGAAGAAGGCGGTCCTGGTCACATGCTTTATGTGGGAGCTGAAGGAAAGGTCCTGGTCAAAAATGACCCCAAGGTTCCTTGCAGTTGTACTCGGGGTCAAGGTGATGCCATCGAGAGTAGTGATCTGATTAGAGAGTGTGTCCCTGAGGTGTTTAGGTCCAAAAGAAAGACTGGTGAGTACTTGCTAACTAACACTTCCTGTTTTTATTGCTATTCTTCCATGAATGTGCTCATGTTGGTTTGTCCCCAACCATAGTTTCAAAGCCATGATGACATCTTTCATTAACAATCAGATTTTTTCTCTATTTGGACAAATAAGGTTTCAACTGACATGGCTGGCCAACGTCCTGGAGTTAATTCAGCCTGTAGAACCAGGTTCTGGTTCCTTCTTTTACTAGGCAGGAACGGGCAGCAGATCCAAGATCAGTAGGTGCAGATGTCTGCTTTGACTGGTAGGAGGAAAGAGAGCAGGAGAGCTGGTCAGAGACAAAGACAGACAATGAAGAAGGAGTGCTGTATTCTGCTAGCACATGCTAGTCACAGTCATAGACAATGAGTCTCAGCAGGTAAAGATTCATCACTGATTTCAGAAGATAATTGGACATTCACTGGAAGATTATGAATGTTTGTGGGTCAGAGGTGAAAAGAGTACAAGTGCACCTGTTGTGTGTGATGGGGCACCAACATGCAAGAAGTTGTCATCCATTTTGAATGAAACAGTGAAACTTCAAGTAAAGAATTGAAATTATTTAATTAACAATGAGGCCTCTGTCATAAAACAAAAGGAACAACTGACTACATCACCATTTCCACCTCTTTTTAACAGATTCACATTTCAAAACAATCAGGTTTATTTTGCTCCTTTCTTTCAGCAGAGGATGGTTTTGTTCCATCAACCTCTGGGTTCTGGGCCCAGCACGCTTCCTCTGCTCCACTCTGCTCTACCATTTATTGAACAGGCCTTGATTTAGAAGAGCAGGATTGTGACAAGAACAGGAATGTGAGTGTTGAAGGTTTCACAATTTGCTCTGAAGCAGGCCTAAGCAGGTAAAGATTCATCTCTGATTTCAGAGGAGGATTTGAAGAATTTGTTGTTGCTGAACTGTTTATGTTTCAATTTCTGGACGTTCACTGGTGGAATGTTTGTGGGTCAGAGGTGAAAAGAGTACAACTGCACCTTTTTTGTGTGATGGGGCACCAACATGCAAGAAGTTGTCAAACATTTCCAGCAAAACAGCATGAAACTTCAAGTAAAGAATTAAAATTATTGAATTCAGTGTTTAACTACCAGGCCTCTGGAATAAAACACCAGGAACAACTGACTACCTCACCATTGACTTCACACTGATAACCAGGAGGTAACGTGGTAGTCAGAGCAGCGATGCTCAGGTCTGTGGACTCAGAGGAGGATTCTTCTTTTGGTCCTGGGTTTGAAGACATCAGCAGCCTTGTTTGAGTCAACTGGGATGTTCCTCTCAATAGACAGCAGCATGAAATCAGAGAGCCTGTCTTCTCCATGTCTCCTCCTGAGCTGGTCCTGGATCAGCTTCAGTTTGGAGAGTCTCCGTTATACTGAAGCAGAGTGTTACATATGCACTGACAGTCTTGTACATAGGAGGTGGCTGTCACTGCTTAGTAATAAGGAACAATGGCAGTTACAAAAGAAAGGTACTTTTATGTTGAAGTTCCATTAAGGAAGTGTGCTTTTGTTTTTTTGGTGTGTGTGGGTTGTAAGAGTGACTGGCAGAAGAAACTAAACGTTCGGTTGACGCTCCCGTCTCTCTCATTCATTTTCTGGACATAATATTGGCGACGAGGATGGCTGATTTTAGTATAAATTTACCCCCACCTGCGCCTTTCCTTGCACTGCCCGGCGACCCACCAGTTGCGTGGGGGAACTGGATGGAGAACTTTGCGGTGTATTTGGACGCTTTGGGCTGTGAAGGCATGCCTGACAGAAGGAAGTTGGCACTCCTGCGCCATTGTCTCGGCGTGGAGGGGCAGCGGATTTTTCGCACTCTGGGCTCGCCAGCGACGTATAATGAAGCTGTGGGTCTATTGACGGAACACTTCAGCGGCCAACAGAGAATCCTGCTTCGGCGCTATAAACTGAGAAAGCGACTACAGAGACCCGGTGAGTCGGTCCGAGATTACGTCACTAACCTGAGGGACATGGCCCGCTCGTGCGATTACGGCGCGCTGCTGGAACAAATAATCCGAGACCAGTTTATTGAGGGAGTGCTGTGTGAAAAGACGAGAGAGAAGCTGCTGCTTGAACCGGACAGTTTGACGCTGGACAGAACGGTGGAAATCGCGCTGCAAGTTGAGACGGCCGTTGAATGCACGGCGCTGCTGGCGAATGCGCGCCCCCTGGCGGACCGACCCGCGCAGCAGTTACAGCCGGCGTATTACGCTGACTACAGTGATCGCTCCGACGATGGCCAGCATCACTCGGAAGACAGTTTCCCGGTGCAACTTGCACGGAGGCAGAGTGGAAAGCGTGTCTGTGGCAACTGTGGCTCCACCTCACACAGTTCTGGGGCACAAAATTGCCCTGCCAGAGGGCAAAAGTGCAGAAACTGTTTAAAACAAAATCATTTTTCCAAGATGTGCCGCTCTTCCCCAGCACCTCTGCCAACCACCAGAGGGCCCGCCCTTGCTTACAACAGCCACACAGAGATTAGGAATGTGTCTACAGCGCGGGCTGCATTCAAAACGTGCTCAGTGCAATTGGCCGATGTGACGCTTCCGTTACTGATGGACACGGGCGCGGCTGCCTCTCTCCTCAATGCCTCCACTTATTACCGTTTCTTCTCACACCTACCACTGGAACAGCCTGCTGCCGCTCTGTGCGGCTACGACAGCTCCAGGATTGACGTCCTGGGTGTGCTTCGCATCCCAGTTCACTACGGCTCCAAGCACTTACCGTCCTTTCCCTTTCATATTGCCAAACGAGGGGCTAACCTCCTAGGTCTGGACCTGTTCACGGGCCTGGGATTCACACTGACGGATGACGCTGGCTCCCCCATTAACCACGTTGACTCCGCCTGGCAGCAGAAGTGGCCTGCCCTTTTTGACGGTCTGGGCTGTGCCACGGCTTTCACTCACAGGCCTCTGGTGAACCCGGATGTCTCACCAGTGGTCCAGCCCCTGCGCCGGATTCCTCTTGCTTTGAGAGATGATGTCACCCGGGAGCTGGAGTCCCTCCTGGAGTTGGGGATCATTGAACAAGTGAATGCCGCCCCATGGATCTCCAACCTCGTCATTGCAAGAAAGAAATCCGGAGGGATCAGGATTTGTGTGGACCTCCGTCTGGTGAATAAGGCCGTCATCCCTGACAGGTACCCGCTGCCAACTTCGGAAGAGCTCACAGCACTGTTCTACGGCTCTACAGTCTTCACGAAGCTCGACCTACGCCAGGGCTATCTGCAGGTGCCACTTCATCCAGCGAACAGAGACCTTACGGCTTTTGTCACGCACGCCGGGGTCTTCCGGTATACGAGGATGCCGTTTGGCCTGAGCTCTGCCCCAAGTTGCTTTCAGAAGGTCATGACCACCATCCTGGCAGGCATACCTGGGGTGGCCATCTTCCTTGACGACATCGTGGTCCATGCTGCAGACATGGACACGCAGAACAGACGCCTTCAGAGAGTGGCCCGGGCTCTCATGGAGAACCACCTGACGCTGAATGTGGAAAAGTGCTGTTTTGCTGCGCCGGCCATCGACTTTGTGGGGTTCAGTCTGTCAGCCAAAGGGATCTCTCCCCTCCAGTCCAATGTGGATGCCATCCACAAGATTCCGGAGCCAGTCTCAGCCTCCCAGGTCGCTTCATTTTTGGGCATGACTGCCTACTACCTCCGGTTCCTGCCACACTACTCTCAGACTACTGCTCCCCTACGCCAGCTGCTCAAGAAGGACGAACCATGGGACTGGACGGCTGCATGCTCGGAGGCGGTGCGGACGTTGAAGGAGCAGCTCACAACGCCCCCCGTTTTGACCCATTTCAGCCCGGACTGCCAGACGTTTGTCACTTGTGATGCTTCAGCTCGGGCCATCGGAGCGGTCTTGTTGCAGCTGCAGGGTGGGGTGGAGAGACCTGTCGCCTTTGCCTCCAGGGCTCTGACGCCAACAGAACAGCGCTACTCCGTGGGTGAACACGAGGCACTTGCGTGTGTTTGGGCTTCGGAACGGTGGCATCTCTACCTGTACGGGCGCCGCTACGTCCTTCGAACGGATCACCAGGCCCTGACCGCCCCGCTGATGACTTCGGGCTCAGGCCACAAGCCCCTGCGCCTGCACAGGTGGGCGGAACGTCTGAGGAAGTACGACTACGAGCCAAAGTTTACCCCAGGGAGGGACAACGTGGTCGCTGACCTGCTCTCACGGTCTATTGATGGCCCAGCGCCAGTCGTCTCGCAGGCTAACAACTCAGAACCGGACCTCGTCCAGATGCTTTACCCACCTCTCCAGCCAGCAGTGTCTCTGGAGGAGCTCCAGAAGGAGTCGGAGTGCGACCCGATGCTGACCACCCTACGCACGTACATACGCTCAGGATGGCCGGCTAAAGTCCCTGATGAGCTCACCCCATTTTCCAGGGTCCGTGACGAACTCTCCTGCTGGAGCGATGTGTGTGTGTCCAGGGGCCTTTGCACAGTGGTCCCCCTATCACTGCGTGGGCGTGTGCTGTCAATGGCGCATGAAGGACACCTCGGCATTGTGAAGCTCAAGCAGCGGTGCAGGGACCTGGTTTGGTGGCCTGGCATCGACCGTGACATAGAGGCGCTGGTTCGGGATTGTGCACCATGCCTGGTCAGCGGCAAGACCGGACCTCCAGCGCCAACGCCCCTACAACCAGTGCCATGTCCCTCCCGCCCGTGGGACCATCTTCAGCTTGACGTCTGCGGCGAGCTCCATGGACGAGGGATCCCTCACCATCAGCGCTTCCTGGTGGTCCTGTACGACCTTCACTCAAAGTGGCCTGAGGTGTTCCCGACTGGCACCGTTACAACCCGGGTCGTCACAGATGTCTTGGAGGGACTTTTTGCACGCTGGGGTCTGCCTCGGGCCATCACGACGGACAACGGGCCCCAGTTTGTCTCCGCAGACTTCTCAGCGTTCCTCAGGGAGAGGGGGATAAAGCACATCCGCACTGCCTACTACAATCCCCAGGCAAATGGGGGCGTTGAACGCCTTAATCAAAGTCTGAAGAATGGCATTCGGGCACACATGGCCCAGGGGTGTGGTTTTCAGACTGCACTCACTCAGACCCTGATGCACTACCGGGCTAGCCAACACGCCACAACTGGAGCCTCTCCAGCATTCCTAATGCTGGGTCGAGAAATGCAGCTGCCGCTCGACAGACTCAGGGTGCAAGGCACAGCAACACCTGCAATTGGCCGCTCCCATGCGCAAATCAAAGCGTCCGTCAAAAGGTGCCAGCGTCAAATGCAGAAGCACTTCAACCAAAAGCGCAGAGTTAAAGGGACCGCTCTCCGAGTCGGTGACTGGGTCCGAGCTATGCGGCCCCACCGGTGCAACAAGATGGCGTCATACTGGTCTCAGCCTCTCCAAATCCGTCGCCAGCTGGGTCCAGCCACATTCATGCTCAGCGATGAGTCTCGCTGGCATGCGAAACGATTGAAGAAAGTGCCACGCCCAGGGGAAGGGGTTCACGACGCACATCCAGCAGTCCTGCCACCTGCGCCTCATATGGACACTTACCATCATCCTCCTGGTCCTCAGCCGGTGCTCAACGATGCTCCAGGACCAGCCCGGGTGGTTCCCCCGGCCATCTTTGAGAGGCCTCAGCCAGAGGTCGAAGAAGGCCGTCCAGTGAGGCACGGGGCTCGCCCTGTTTACTTGAAGGACTTTGTCACAGAATTCCATACATAAAACAGACTCTGTTGCTTTTAGTGTGAGCCGGTCAATTAGATGTTCTATGCTTTTGTTGTGGGGGGGGGAAATGTTACATATGCACTGACAGTCTTGTACATAGGAGGTGGCTGTCACTGCTTAGTAATAAGGAACAATGGCAGTTACAAAAGAAAGGTACTTTTATGTTGAAGTTCCATTAAGGAAGTGTGCTTTTGTTTTGTTGGTGTGTGTGGGTTGTAAGAGTGACTGGCAGAAGAAACTAAATGTTCGGTTGACGCTCCCGTCTCTCTCATTCATTTTCTGGACATAATACAGAGGTCACTGGCAGTGTTGCATATACTGGGAGGAGCCTGTGGCTCTGGTTACACTGTGCCCATGTTGTTGGCTTGAAGGCAGCTCAGCGTTACTGCACATTGTTGTTTTGGACAGTTGAAGATGAGGAGAACTCCTCAAGTTCAGGACATTTTCTTCCCACGAGTGATAAAAGCACCCAACCCCTCCAGCCCAGAGAGGCCTGCCACACATCACAGTGACCTAGGATACGATGGCAGTGGTGGGATTTGAACCCACGCCTCCTCAGAGACTGGAGCCTTAATCCAGCGCCTTAGACCGCTCGGCCACACTACCTCACTGTGATATTTAGTGAGTTGGTCTGCTAAACGCATGTTGAAGAGGAAGTAACAATGATATAAAACTTATTCTGAAGGGGGACCCCTTTCCTCCCACGGTCACAGGAAGTGACGACAGCACCGCTAGACGCAGCTGGGAAAGAAATGGTAAAAGGACTCAATTTGTACAGCTCCTTTCTACCTCAGCACGCCACGCTAGCAAACCCCCTTTTGTTTGGTTTGGTTGTTGTTTAGTGACTGTGGATGAACACACAGGAGAAGTTGTGCATGAATTTGTGTTCCCTGTTCACTTGAATATGCAGGAGTATGAGGTGGAAATAATCCTGTTTATTTTTGTTCTTATTTCAGAACTGAGTATCTGGTTCCAGAACAGCTGATCTGAGTTGCTTCAATCAACTGTAAGTACGTTCACCTTGAGTTGCACACGTGCACAACCACGACAAAATGCCATCATCAGTGGAGCCCCGACACCACGAGTCACCATGACAACTACGAACAAAATAACAAGTTCTTTCACGCCAATTCATTGAAAGAAGACCTTCATGTATTTATGGATCCATCACAAATATGAGCCTTCCCAGTCTGTCAGGTGGTAGAATTCAGTCACCACCAATAACAGGAGAGTCAGAGTTTAGAAATCAAAGACAGACATTAAAGTCTCTCTGATAAAACAAAAATATTGTGAAGTATACTGGAAAAGAATATTGCAATATATTAAATATGATATTTCCATGGAGGGGCAGTTTTACATTTTTATTCTTGGATGCATTATATTTTAGAATCAGAAAGGCAGTTACAATGACATCATCAAGACAAAACCTGGTGCTGACAAAGGTGAGGAGAACAATTTTCACAATCAATCCCAAATTTAGGCCTGAAGATAGAAAATAATATTAGCTAGCTAGCAACGTTAGCTAGTTAACGTTAGCAAGCTGTCAATATTTAGCACCATCAAATAGTTCAAACAAGGTCAACAGCTGTTAGAATGATGGTCACATGATTTCACCTTCCTCCTGTGTGACCTGTTTGGAGGTTTTAAATGCATCAAAGAAGCACATCAATTTGTTTATTGCATCAAGGCTTTCTGACTTTGGCAGGAACCTCTAGTTCAACAAAATAAAACAAACAAATGTTTTTCACTGAACGATAAAATAGTGAGGGTCTGTCTGGACCCAGTGATCAAAATAAGATGATAAAGAAACAATTAGAGCCAAACCTGAAGTCAGAAGTGCACTGTCAGCAACCCACTGACAGCAGCTCCTCTCCCAGTCATGGGAGCTTCAGGGGATCCTAATTTGGCCTCGTTTTCCCATCGACCTGCACAACAACAAAACAAACAAAGACGGCCATGTCCAGTGTGGTCCTGGATATGACGACTGGACTGCAGGGTCCCAGTATCACTGTGACAATTCTTTTACCAGCTATGACCTTGGACAAGAACTTCTCAGGAGGAAACTTATCATGGTGGCACAGTGAAGAAAACTAGACCTGAGCTGCCTGCTGAAATCTTGCAGGTGAAGGACAGAGCTCCACCTCTTTGACAGACACCACCACTGTTGGCTCATGTTGTCAGTTTTTGACACACACGCATCTAAACACACACACATACACATGCATGTTCTTACACACAGAGACTTTTCCTCTGTTTTTCTTTTTTAATGGTTTTGAACCAGTAGTTGGTTTCTGTTGGTTTGATTTGCTTGACCGGTTGTTGTTTGTTTGACCTTGCAAATCCATATTTTGGGTTCTGGCCTGTTCTGCTTTTCATTTTGTGTTTGTATTAAAGTTCTGTTGCTGAAAAAGAGACTTTTTTCCTTTTTCTTGAAGTAAATATATGTGGGTTGAAACTGACCCATAACACCATGGATGTTACAATAGTTAATAATGTTAAAATGAAGAATAAATCAAACCAATCCATGTCAGAGATGTGTTCTAACACCCCTCAGTAATGGTCAGGAAACACAACAACCTTTTCTTTATATCTATGATTTTCTTGAGGTTCATTTTATCATTTTTTTAACTGAAATCGAGGGTTTACTGACTAAAAAAAAGGTCCAGAGGCCCACAACAAAATATTCAAATCAATATTTCCATGATAAGGAAGCCTAACAAGGTAACCAAGAGATGGGAAACAACTTGGATGATAGAAAATTGTTTTAGTTTATTTGACAGCTGATTGAGGACGTGGGTCAAAACTGACCTGTTAACATCAGAGATGGGAACAGAAAGCTAACACAAGAGGAAGGTTGAAGCTATGAAAAAGGAGTTTGATAAAAATCTTGAACTGACAGTAGAAATATCCTTTTGTGTGTTTACCTTTGTTGACAGAAGTCACTTTAGCTTGGCAGCAGTGTTAATTTTGAAAGGAAAATTTTTCATTGACTACACTTTATTTAACTTAAATACTATACTATACTAATAAGTACTGACAACGAAAATTAAAACAAAATCACTGTTCACTATAAGCTGACGAGTAAAAACGTGATGAAAAGGATGACGGCGGCCGGCCGGATTCTCAGGGTTACAACCATCCTTAATGCCTTGATTTCTTTTCTTTTGAACCAATAAATCATCTCAAAACACATTTGACCTCTCAGTCTGACTTTTTGATTGGCGGCCCCGACCCCACACCCGCCCCGCCCTCCGCGGTGTGTCAGTGCACGTTGCAGAGACGCTGTGTAGACGAGCAGCAGACCTTCACCTGTGGCGGCAGCGTGGAAAGTTGGAAGAAAAAGACGAGCGGATTTATGGACGCATTTCTGTTATCATCCTGCTGAACAGAAGACGGAGTGTGTTGTTCCTGACAAGGATGGGGAGCGTTGTGGATCTTAGATTAGTGGAAAAAACACGACCAGTTTGAAAAGACACCTGAAGGCCCGCCATCCCGCAGCTGGAGCTTTACTCTTGTGGCTTGTCAGTCAAATACAGAAAATAAACAAGAACTTGCACTTTTTCTAACAGGCTTCTGACGTTTCATTATTATGATCATGATCCTTATTGACAAGAGCAATGTGCTTCAATCTCAGTTTAAATGACAGTTTCATGTTTGCTTTGTATGGAGTTTTATAGAACATCACATATCCCTTTGCAACATCTCAGGAAAATAAAACATTGCTTCAGACTAAAATGAGACTAAAACTTAAGACAAAAGACTAAATTTTAACTAAAACTGTTCTAAACTAAAAGGCTAAGATGGGAATTTAACTGAATCCAGTCTTCGATGACTGACGATAACTAAGACGAAAGTAAAAATTCTTGTCAAAAAGAATCTCTGCTAGCTTGACAAATAAGTGGCACAAACTGGGTTCAAGCTGGACTTTGGACACTGGTATCTGCAACAACTCCCATCAACTCCTAATCTAGCATCTCTGCTGTGGTCAAACTATTTTACAGAACATTTGACAGACCTGTGGAGCAGTGAGGACAGACATGAGTTGATCCACATGATCCACTGAAGCGCCATTTTACCCTGCCACTGAGGTCACCAACATGAGCTGGAGTTGGGACTCTTGAACTGAACCTGGTATCACAGCGACACCTACTGCTGCAAAATGGAACAACAACATTGAACCCAAGTACAGGATTGGAGGGAGACTGATGGTCGCTGTTTGGGTTTTTGAAGAAAAAGAAGGGCGTTGGTTCAAGCTGGATTCTCAGAGACTGTTTCCCCAACCTCTACATTGGCATCTACACTGTCATCCAGTCATGTGACTGAAGTCATCCAGTCATGTGACTGAAGTCATCCAGTCATGTGACTGAAGTCATCCATTCATGTCAGTGATGTCACTTGGCAGGACTGTCATTGCCGTCTCATTCTAGAAAAGAATCCAGACTCCACATGTGGCTCCCATGATAACTGATGGACCTCTCATTGGAGGCTGGACGATGATGTTTGGACTTGAAGGAAAACTCCTTGTCCAAATTCCATTGTGTTCAAATTTAAAGTCCCACAATAAGAAGTAGCTGAATCTGACAGGTGAAGGTTTGGAACTCCAAGATGGTTGATGTTTTCTTGACTTGATGCTCTGACTGTCAGGGTAGATGACAGCTTCTTTCTGCTGCTGCATCTGAGTGGCTATGATTGGAGGTTTTACCTCCCAAGTTTGTCTGGTTCCAGGGGAAATTTTAAAATTCCAGTCCCCAACCTTGGCTGTTCTGAAACTCTTCTCCTGAATCACTCCTGAGCTGCAGCAAGGAAAAAATACCAGTGCCCAACCAGATCAACTTCATGGCTGCTAACAGCCTCAGACACTTGATTTCCATCAATCTGGAGCCAAGAAGGCCCTCACCTGTGGTTCTCCTCCAGGAGGGTCCAGGTTCTGCCATTGTGGCTCCTTGTGCCACTGCCAGAGAGCCTCAGCTGCACACTGCAACATTTCAAAGGGAGATTTACATTCCTTCAAATGTCCTGACATCTTATTCCAATGGTTCTGTTCCATATTTATATTTCAAAATAAATCACACAATGAAAGCTGCCACAGCTGGTTTAAGAGAGAGAACACGCTAAGAGATTTGAAACCAGTAAAATATGCTTTTCTGTGTGCAAACTAGTGAGGGGCATGGAAGGATATTTTACCACCAATACAGAACCCAAACTTTAGTCATGTGATGAGATGGTGACTCTGATTATGAAGTTAATGGACAAAATGTGAATTGAAAGAAAATGCATTTCTTCAGTAGACTTTGATCCAACATTTGTAGTTAGATTTTGGTGGCTGCTCCATGTTGGAGGAAACCAGGCCCATGTTGGAATGTCACAGGGAAACTCGTTTGCCTTCTCTGCTGCCAGTTCAACCCACTTTGGCAGACAACCACTCACTCCCATCAGTGGAGAGCAGCTTCAACTTGGTTTGGAAGTTTCTATTGTGGATGCATAGGAATGTGGAGAAAACATCCTTTGTCAGAAGTGGGATTTGAACCCACGCCTCCAGGAGAGACTGCGACCTGAACGCAGCGCCTTAGACAGCTCGGCCATTCTGACAGAAACTTAGAGTTGCAGACTGCAATATGAAATTAATTAATTCGTTGACAAAGTAGAATTTTTCCACAGGAGCTACTGGCTCCTGAGTTGTTGCATTTATTGTTAACATTAAACACACAGTCTGTGTTCATGGCAGTAAGAAATGAATTTCATTTTTCTAAAGGACAAGAAATGAACCAGAACATTAGAACCTCATAATATCTCTTTATCAGTTTGTTCCACGGGACACATTCCAGAAAGGAAGGTCCCCCTGAGACTTGAACTCTGACCACTGATTCAGAGTCCAGAGTGCTCACCATTTCACCATGGAGCCCAACAGAAGGAGGAGTTTCCTCAAAATACAACTTGACATCACCTGCAATCCAAACTGTTGCTATTTGGAGGTTCATCTTGCTCTTGTTCCAGACTACATTGCCAAAAGGAACATGAACCACAAGGAAATCATGGAACTCCAGATTTATTCAGGACTTTCTAACGACATCGTATGACCTGTGAGCAAAGACTGGCCAGGCCTTCCTTAATTTATCAGCTAATTACTGCTTACTTACTTGACTGTGATGATCCCTGAGATCCAAGGAGGACAGAGGAAAGAAGGATCCCGTTGGAGATCTCCTACCTTCTTCCTACACTTCACTAACTACTTTGATGTCAGGAATATGATGTACTTTACTCAAATGACTTATGAGTATTCTGTTTGACAAGAAGGAAGTCAGAGGTTCATAACCTCCCTTGTTGGTGGTGCCCTCAACCTGCTGAGAGCATCACTTAGTTATCTACAGAGAAACATAGCAGCTCTTCTGAAGGCTGCAGGAAACCTGCTGGAACTGAGACTTGGACTCAGGTCACTGGATTCAAAGTCCAGGGTGCTAACAGGTCCACCATGGCATCTGGGCTTTACTTACCGTGTAAAAAGGACCACAGTGGTCGTCTGGTTTTAATTTTCAAAAACAAATACGGTTTAAAACTTGTAGACAGTGACACAGGGCTCTTATTTGAAGGGCCATGGGATGTGAAATATCCCAAACCTCTGAGATCAGAGCGCTCACTTTGATCTCAGGGTCCTGACCTTGGGGGTTCTTCCTTTGGTCTTCAAATACTTGGTTGGTAATTGGTTGGTTTTTATTGGCATAACTTTCGACTTGCATGGAAAAAAGAGAATCACAGTCAATGTAAACCCAGCAGACAGTGTTTATTTCTAATGAATCAGACAATCGCACAAATGAGAATTAAAGGGAAAAAAATGGTTTAAAAAAATCATTCACCACTCTGAAGCTTTTGAAAGTTCATTTGAAGGTTTAAAGGCGGTGGTGAGGAGGACACCCTGATCCTCCCTGTCGTCACTGCCAGGATTCTTTCTTCTGGTGCTGTGGTTCTTCTGATGAAGGGCGGCATGATGTTTGCTGTCTCAGGCTCCACCAAATGTCCTCTTCAGGACGCCACCAAATGTCCTCTTCAGTGCTCCATCTTCCCTGCATCGGAGACACAAGGGTTTCTCCTGGTGCCGACCCTATCATCCTTCTACCGAATGGTGCGGCGATGGATCCTCAGAGGACGCTGGGATCCTTCTTCTCATCAGTGCCACAGTTTTTCATGGAGGGAACAACAGGAGCTTTTTAGTCATGTTTTGCTCTGTGTTTCCTGCTCAGAGCATCAGGATCTGTGACGCCATCTTGTGGTAGTGGGTCATCATCTTGTTGTGTGATAGTCGATTCATTTATCTGCTATTTCAACACATTCAAGTTCATTATCCCTACATGTCAAAATACATTTGGTGTGGAGTTTTACTTTCTGGCCTCAATCATAATGTGTGCATTTATTCTTCATGAACATTTCTCAGCTTTGTAAGTTTATGATATTTTGTCTTCCTCTGTTTTCTATTCCATTGTTGTTGATGATTCTATTGCAGGTTTGAGTTCCCTGTTGACTGAAGCAGAAACAGGAACAAAAAGCTGGAGGTGGTCAGAGCTCCAAGTTGGGACGCTGATATTAAAGTAGGAGATGAACACATCCAGGTTAGCCATCACTCTCAGAACCTGCTACTTTACCTCTTCAGAATGTAGCAGCATAGCATAGCTTCATCTCACCAGTTAGTGGCCCACTTTGATGTCTGGGATATGAGGTTAAAGGTTCTTTACAGCTCTGAATGAAGGGTTTATAAAGTGTTAACAATGCCATGAATAACACAAGCATTCAGTAATCCTTGATAAAAGGAGACTCACCATCAAGTTGGACCAGTTGAAGAACAAAAGGACTTCTCCACTATCACATTTATCCTCACTGGTCCATACTTGGGGACCTCTGTACTAAATGGAGAGTTGAGGAAATGGGCTTGTTGTGGCCCTGCGGTCCACAGACCTCCTGTACAGTCACCAAGCGCTGGCAGACACAATCGTAATGGAACCAATTATTTTACAATGACAGAAACAAGTAAGAAATAAGGCATTACAGCTTTGAAGGAACTTGTCCAGCACTGGTTTGTGAGTGGGTGTTGTCCTGTATTGGCAGGAAAAACTCCTTGAAATGTTTTTTCTTCAAAAGAAATGTGTCCTTCTCATGTTGAGCTGTGGACATCAGCTGACTGCTTTTCTTGCCACTGCCTTGCTGGCAGGAAAAGCCTGAGCAGAAATGAAGAGTGAGTTCAAGGCAGTAGATTTCACTCCATAGTTTAGGCCTTCATCCAGCAAGGAACCATAAATGATGATGTCAGCACTCCTCCAGCACGGCGATGCAGCTTAGAGAGGTCGGAGAACCACATGACTTCTCTCACTGGTTATTGATGTTTATCTGTGTCTATATATAATTTATGTCATGTATATATTTGTATATTAATATGTTATTCATGTTACATAAAACATGTTAAACACGGAACGGCGTGGACACAACAAATGAACTGGTTCAGAGACACGAGGCAAAAAAAGCTGGATGAACTCTTCATTCCAAAAATGACTTCACCCTTGAACACTGACGTCAGGTCATTTTATAGGGTCCTCCATTTTTTCATTTATGTGACGTTGCATATTGGGAAATAATTATAAAAAAAATAATATATTTTGATGAAAACTATATTTGATCAGGAAAACTACATTGGGTCAAATAAATCCATCGTTAGTGACGGTGTTACTAATTTTAACTTTAGTGCTCTGGTGCTGATTGCCTCATTAAGATCTTCATGAAGAAATAAACTGAGATTTGTAAAAATGTTTTTTTTTTTTTTTAACAGAGTTGGCAGTTTGAGCATTGAATCTCTTTGTGTTGAGAACAAACCCTCAAAGCCTTCATGTTTCAGTTTGCTTCACAGCTAACAGACAAACACCTCTTAGCCTGGTTCTGGTAGTCCAGGTTTAAACACCAACACAAGGATTTTATGCTGATTTCTTCACATGCAGCTGAAATCTAGACTTCAAGTGTTCATGTGAGGTTACAGCTTCACGCCTATTTAGTTTTCAACAAATATTAAGTCACTTTAATGCATTGAGCTTACTAACGAACTTTAGTCTCAGTAGCTGAATCTGTTAGGGGGAAGGCAGTGTGGACCGGCAGGAGCCTCCTACAAAATGCAATGGAGAGAAGAAGAAATCCTGAGGAGTCGCTATGAGATTGAAGTGTTAAAGACGTGGCTCCTTTGGTGGTGATAGGATTTGAGCTATTGACTCTATTTTTAGTTATTTCAATGTTATTGCAAACATCAGCTGCTCACTTATCAGCTAGCAAGTAAACAACAGTATTGTTCAGTGTGCTAGCTGAAGTAGACTGAGCGGTCAGTTGAGTCTTTATTTCCATGTGTGCTCATGGTAGCAGGGGTTTAGATTTCTAAATGTAACCCTTTTACCACCGGCTCCAATATTAAAACCCACCTTAGGCTTACAGGGAACACTTTAACTCATTTCAAATATCTTGTATGGTAAAAGTCCCATCTGGAATAATTCATATCAATCTAGGGCAATGTATGATTCTCACTCTTAAATATTCAAATGGAGGCTATGGGGAGTACACTTGACCTTTAAACTCTGCTGTAAAGCTTCAGTAACAACACACAAATTCAATGAAACAACACAAGATTTCAGTTTAGAAAATGTATTAAAAGCTTGCAGAAAAACACATTCAAACCTTGAACAAACAAGACTATAGAGAATAAAAAGAACCCCGGGGTATATTGTTTGTGTTTCCTTCAACTGTCTAATTTTATTTCGAGTGCACTCATGTTTACTTTCGTTGGCCCGCTTTAGTTGGAGCTCATGATGGAAACCTTTACCAGATCCCCCCGTGTGTCGGTGAAGTCAACAATACCGGACCGCAGCCGATGAATCCCTCGCTCGTTGTGGCAGCAACCGTCCCGCTCGCAGCAGCCCGCAGCAACAGACCTCCGTGACTCGGCAGCAGCGGCACATCCTCCGGCTCCGTCGGCAACCACGACCCGTCCTCCGACTCCGTCGGCAGCAGTGACGCGTCTTCCGTTAACGACTCTCTCCCGAGGCGACTATCCGAAGCTCCTGTCCCGTCCGTGCAGCGGCGTCTCCCTTCAGCGTGGACAGCGTTAGCCTAGCTCCCGCTAGCTTCTGTAACTGGACTTGCCTGGTGCTCAAAACACAATCGGTGGCGGAGAATCCGTCTCACGCAGTCCGATCACGTCGGTCAATTACAGTTCACAGTCCGTTACCGATAAAAACTCCTCTCCGACGACACAGTCTCGAAACTCCGATAACGTTACGCCATTCACACGATGCTCCTTCCTCGCGCTCGTTTCTCCCGGAAGTGTAAACACTAAAGGTCATGAACTCACGCACGTAACCTAACGTAATAGAATTACTTGAACATTTTTGAAAGACATTCACACCATGAAATGATGTTTTTTTGAAAGTTACTAATTTTAAACAAATTTTATACATTTTAATATCTTCTTCAAAACAAATACTTATATGTAAATATAATATAATTATTATGTAAATTTTAAGTTAACCATGAACTGGCATTTTGTTCTTAACTTATTCGTATGAAAATAATGAAATAAATACCACTGATTTATCAGAGTATTCCATAAACCTAGGATTAAATTAAAGCTGCAGTCAGCGTTGTTTGGGCCTGAGCCTCCTCCCGCCCACCGGGGCCGAGTAGCAGGGGTCGTCCTGAATCCAGTGATGAATTTTATGAAAGCGGTGGGACTTGTACACTGCTGTAAATTTACTACAAGATTTCAATAGTATCACCGTCTATAAAAATACAGTACTTTGCCGTTAATTCTAATAGGAATCTGTTAAATTACACCCCATGACTGTAACAGAACTATGCTGTAATGCTAAAATACAGTACTTCACTGTAAATAAAACAGTATCATGCAGTATCTTTGCCTTATGGACGCAAGGAGAATCTCCTGATCTGCACGTGAGGTCAGAGCCTTGGTTTTCGTCATCCATCTCAATCACAGTCATTTGGTGAGTAGCGATTGCATTTATTGTAGACACTGGCGCAAAGTCTGTAGGCCAGTGGAGGCTAAGTGAAGTTTCCAGTTTGTGTGGCGACACACAGGAGTGGGGGGTGCACTTATTAAAATATAATAGTGACCAAAGCCGGACAACGCCACCTTGGGAATTTTGCCCAAGGAAATAGTTAACGTACCGACCAAAAGGCACTCACAGGTTCATTTACTAATTGGCAGGAGATGTGGTTCCATGACAAAAATATTTTATTGTAAACAGGCCAGCAGATTAAAAAGAGAACAAGAATGAATCTAAACAAGTCTGGAGCTTACCAGTGGGGGTGAGGGATCCCAAGGCAGAAGACACCCTGATCAATTGGGACATCACATTTAAAAACACACATGATTAAAGCAAAACAGGGGTGCACAGCACACGAGGCAAAGCGCCGCCAGGACCGTGAGCTTCCAGTACCTGAAATGAAATGACAAGAATTATAATTTAACACCAAAACTAAAAAAAAACAAACAAAAACCAGAACCAAACCACAATTTAAAAATTCATTCGAGAAACAAGATTTAATTATTAAACACAAATTAGCAAGGAAAAATAATACAACCCAAAATAACGAGAAACGAGTTCATTTCTCCATTGCTAGACCAGGGAGCTAACAGATAGCCGTCCAGCAGCTTGCTACACCCTGAAGCCCAAGCGGAGGAATGGGAAACAATGCAGATCCAAACCTTCAGAGCACCATGAAGTACAGTTCAGTGGCGCCACACGGTGGACATCAGGATCTGGCAGACCCTGGTTAAACAAGGTGAATTACTTTAACAACCTCCAGTTCAACACACAGCGGATTCCAATTCGTTAACACAGAAGCAGAGCACTCCAGTGAACAAACAAACAAGCAAAACATGTGTAGATGGCCAGTAGGTCGCAGAACAGGCTAGTAGCAGAGCAGGCTAATAGAGCAGGAGCCTGTAACAAAGCAGGACAGTCTGTAGCAAAACAGCAGCCAGAGCAAAGCAGGGTAGTCTGTAGCAAAACAGCAGCCAGAGCAAAGCAGGGTAGTCTGTAACAAAACAGCAGCCAGAGCAAAGCAGGGTAGTCTGTAGCAAACAGCAGCCAGAGCAAAGCAGGAGCATCTAGCAAAGCAAGATAGTCTGGCAAGACAGCGCCCGGTAGCAAAGCAGCAGCTAGTTGTTCCTCAGTGTCACGGCTCACCAGCTGTGCCAATCAGGTGTAGATCGCACGCATGCAGAGCAAAGGGTTTCACTGCTAGTATGCTGTGGCAAACAGCCTGTGCACGTCAGATGGGGGGGGGGGGGGGTTTCCCCACTAGCGGCGATTAAGGGACCGTGTCCCAAAAGCCGGACGCCTACAATTAAACACGTGAATATGAAAAACGTGCATGATCAGCATGCAACACGAGCTACAGGGAGCTACTGCTACATACCAGCAAAGACGGTGGCGAGAAGGCAGACGTGAGGCGATCAGAGGCGGAAGCGAGATGACCAGGAAGTGGGAGGACCGCGGACCCCAAGAGCAAGAGATTGACCAGGTAGATGCTGCCCCTATTTATAGAGCAGCGCCTCACACTGGTTGGCTAATGATGCTACAAGCCAAGTCAGGCATCACCAACCAGTCTCACTGCTAGGATGGGACCTCTCATCCTGCCACATTTGCATTGATAATTACACTCGGTGCACATCATGCTAGCCAGATTTAGCAGCTAGCCAAAATGTTGAAAATGCTTGCAAATTAATCCAAAAAACACAGAGAGTTGACTTTACTTTTTACATCTCGAGCCTCCACAAATTAATGTGTGCGACATCTGTATTTTGCCTGTGAATTCATGAAGCTTTATGATAGTCTGAACCATTTTACAGTACACACAATATACGTGTCACACAACAGTTAAGTCGGTTCATATTAAGATGAGTGCACACTGACTGTGTTTACATGCAATTACGTTCCTCCATCTTGTGCTAGGCTACTGCTCTGGCATGAGTCTGTCTGATGGCATGATTACGGTGTAGTTAAGGCCATAGAGCAGAAGCTGTGGTTGTATTTGTTTAAAAAAGAGTGGTTTTAGCATCGTTCAAGTGCCTGCTCATTTGTGTTGATTTTTCTTTGTCTCTGATATTGCCTACAGATGCAGGAGCCTATTTTCCAGCTGCC
The DNA here is from genome assembly GCF_037954235.1 of Aulostomus chinensis. Classification (NCBI taxonomy): domain Eukaryota; kingdom Metazoa; phylum Chordata; class Actinopteri; order Syngnathiformes; family Aulostomidae; genus Aulostomus; species Aulostomus chinensis. The sequence continues at coordinate 27,751,054 of NC_141323.1, forward strand.
CTGATCCTAGTAAGTACTTGCCTGTCCATCACATTTCACAGTTAATCAGTTATTTTTTCAGACCTCAAACATTGAAATAGACAACTATGTTATCTGGTCAAAGAAGCTGTTTTTTTCTTCTTCTTCTTCTCTTCTCTTTTCTCCCTGTTTTCTTGGATCTCCAACACTATATCTACATGTATATATTTGATGGCTTATAATGTCTCATTCATCTGAGTGAGTTCCAACACTCCTTTTTTAGGCGCTTCATTGGAATAAATCCTGAGAGTGTCTGCATGTTTTCCCTGTGCTGGTTCTCTCCAGGTACTCCAGCTTCCTTCCACAGTCCAAAGACATGCAAATGGAAATGCAACTCTAAATTGACCGTAGGTATGGCTGTGAGTGTGAATGGTTGTCTGTCAATATTTGTTGGCTGCGGTGGACTGCGATGGACCACTGACCTGTCCAAGGTAATGTCCCCTCTGGGATAGGCTCCAGCCCCACCCTGTGACCCTTAACAGGATAAGCGGAAAAATGGATGGATGGATGGACGGATGGATGGATGGATAGATGGGTGGGTGATCACTCACAGGACTGTGAGTCTCTCACTCTGACCACTTCATGCTATGGGACTTACACTGACGTAACCTGATTAGCTCAGTCAGTCGAGCATGAGACTCTTAGTCTCAGGGTTGTTGGTTCAAGCCCCATGTTGGGTGTTGATCTTAAACACCACTGCTTGTCCTCTCAGTTTTGAAAGCTTTGTTTGTAAATTGTCAGAAAAATCAGTGAATAAACAATACAAACTTAGGCTTTGTCAGAAATTCCATGCTTCCAAACTAACCAATATGAAAAAAACAAAAGGTGAGACTTTTTCATGCATTCGAAAAATTTGTATGCGCTTCATTGTATCCGCTTTCTATACTTCCATGCATCCCAGCTTATTTCTGTTAAGGGTTGCAGGGGGAGGCTGGAGCCTTTCCCAGTGGCTTTCAGGTGAGAGGCAGGTTTCACCCTGGACAGGTAGCCAGTCCATTGCAGACAGAATACCCACGCAGGCACGGAGAGAACATGCACACACCACACAGAAAGAACCTGTGCTCGAGCCAGGACTTGAACTTGCTTTGAGGCGACACTGTTAACCACGGTACCACCGTGCCACCCATTGACTGTAACACATTGTAAACAATATACACTCTTGTTATCATACAACACGTAGCCCTGTACAAAAATCTAATAAATTACATCGCATAAAAAGCATAAAAAGATGTGTTAAAAAGTTCAAAAATAAATAGAGTTCATGATCTTTAAAATTGGTTATAATGTGAGCAGGTTAAAAGCATAAATATAATATGTAACATTTAAAAAGTAAAACTATTTACAGTTAAAAAATAAATTCATATAAAGGTCTTTAAGTTCTCTGAGTCTGTAAAAGATCAGTGATCTGAGAATAAGGAGAAGGGAAGAAGCCGTGTTTATATGTAACCTCAATTGTTACCTGTCAATCATTTCATTCCTGTTTTTTCTTTGGGTGTATTAAGACCGCAAAAGCCAATGAGAGGAAAGTTACTGTGTAAGGGGTGGGACTAGTGGCGCAGGTTTGTGAGGTGAGTAGTTAGCGCGCATGGGGAGAGAAACAGAGGCAATGATCACAGAGTTAAGAGGGGAGGCATCATTTGTGTGGAGAGCATTTAAGTTTATTTTGGAGGTCGACGACTGGTGGTCCTGATGTAAACTTCTGTGTGACCTTCGAGAGGTGAATATTTATGCCTGTATTTGCGCTTTATCTAACTGTTATAGTGAAAAGAGACTGGATGTGTACATGGTTAGCGACGTGCTAGCTAGGGATAGCATTCCGTGCTAATGTGCCTGCAGATCGTAGCTTTAGCGTTGTAATATTTTTGGAGCGAAAGGAAAGGTAATGCGAATTCGACACGAGATAATGTTTGATAATTGTGACTAAATTAAGATAATATGCTTGAAGGAGACGGACATTGGAGAGAGAGAGACGGGTTTCCATCCGATGGCTCTGCTGTTCTGCTGTGCCCTGTCCTGCTGTGTTTTCTTCTTCGTGACTTTCGCTGTCCCGCCATTGCTTGTGAGTGTTTGGATTGTGACTTCCACCGCCATTGCCATTACCATTCAGACTCTCATCCTCCATTCCCGTTCTCCCCCTTCTAATAAAACCCTGGATTTGTGAGGACTAACATACACATGCACTTGCTTTTATTGTGTGCTCAGCTGCGAGTGAAGCGGCCATTACAGTTGTGAAGCCCCGACCGCACACGAGCTTCAATAAACAGGCCTGAAACAGGTAAAAATTTAATTTAAGGTGTTTCATATGAATGTGTGTGTGCCCACAGGTAAAATATTGAGTTTTAGTTGTTGTAAATTAAAGAATACCGTTTTAGAAGGTAACTTAAGGATTCTGAAAGGGATTAAATATGATGTATATTTTAAAAAAACAAAAGGGTTATCTTTTGTAGAGGAAACTTTTTTTCCTTACAATTGAGGTGTAAAGGATGACTTGAGGGTATTTTATGTGAAACTATCTAACTAAAAAAGATTTTTATTTTCAGTGAAACGAAAGTTCAGAACCAAGAAAGACACTGTTTATTTTGTTTTGAAAATCCTCTTACTCATTGTTAAAAATTTTGTTCATTGTATTTTTATAATACTAGAATATATTCAATTTTTATTTCATCCATCTCTGTGAACAAGTACCTGTGAAGGATTAATTTGCAATTCTTTTTACTTCAGCTTGAGGAAAGGGCAGCTTTAAGTCTTTGGGGACCAGCATGAGCGACCTTCCCTCACACACTTCTTCTTGAAGCGCCTTTCCGCAGCTTTGAAATTGAATGTCATGCAGCGTGTAATTTGAAGTCGACAGATGGCAGATGCAGTACTTTTCTCTAGATGACATCAACATTCTTTTCTTTATATTGACAGGACACCTATTTGGCGTGTGAAAAGTCCCTGAGGCTGTTGCGCATCACGTTTTTTCTGAGGTTGTAAAGTGAGTGAAATGGATATGGAGCCCATGTGTGTCAGAGTCAAGGGCTTACGGCCATACCACTCTGAACACGCCGGATCTCGGAAGCAAAGCAGGGTCGGGCCTGGTTAGTACTTTGATGGGAGACCGCCTGGGAATACCAGGTGCTGTAAGCTTTTTTGTTTCATTGTGAGGAAAGGGCAGCTTTGAGTCTTTGGGGACCAGCATGAGCGAGCTTCCCTCACACACCTTTTCTTGAAGCGCCTTTCGCAGCTTTGAAATTGAATGTCATGCAGCGTGTAATTTGAAGTAGACAGATGGCAGATGCAGTAGTTTTCTCTCGATGACATTAACATTCTTTTCGTTGTATTGACAGGACAACTATTTGGTGTGTAAAAAGACCGTGAGGCTGTTGCACATCACATTTTTTTTGAGGTTGTAAAGTGAGTGAAATGGATATAGAGCCCATGTGTGTGAAAGTCAAGGGCTTACGGCCATACCACTCTGAACACGCCCGATCTCGTCTGATCTCGGAAGCTAAGCAGGGTCGGGCCTGGTTAGTACTTGGATGGGAGACCGCGTGGGAATACCAGGTGCTGTAAGCTTTTTTGTTTCTTTGAGAGGAAAGGGCAGCTTTGAGTGTTTGGGGACCAGCATGAGCGAGCTTCCCTCACACACCTTTTCTTGAAGCGCCCTCCGCAGCTTTGGAATGGAATGTCATGCAGTGGTTAATTTGAAGTAGACAGATGGCAGATGCAGTACTTTTCTCTCGATGACATCAACATTCTTTTCTTTTATTGACAGGACACCTATTTGGCGTGTGAAAAGACCCTGAGGCTGTTGCGAATCACTTTTTTTCTGAGGTTGTAAAGTGTGTGAATTGGATATAGAGCCCATGTGTGTCAGAGTCAAGGGCTTACGGCCATACCACTCTGAACACGCCCGATCTCGTCTGATCTTGGAAGCTTAGCTGGGTCGGGCCTGGTTAGTACTTGGATGGAAGACCGCCTGGGAATACCAGGTGCTGTAAGCATTTTTGTTTCTTTGTGAGGAAAGGGCAGCTTTGAGTCTTTGGGGACCAGCATGAGCGAGCTTCCCTCACACACCTTTTCTTGAAGCGCCTTTCTGCAGATTTGAAATTGAATGTCATGCAGCGTGTAATTTGAAGTAGACAGATTGCAGATGCAGTACTTTTCTCTAGATGACATCAACATTCTTTTCTTTTATTGACAGGACACCTATTTGGCGTGTGAAAAGACCCTGAGGCTGTTGCGCTTCACTTTTTTTCTGAGGTTGTAAAGTGAGTGAAATGGATATAGAGCCCATGTGTGTAAGAGTCAAGGGCTTACGGCCATACCACTCTGGACACGCCCGATCTCGTCTGATCTCGGAAGCTAAGCAGGGTCGGGCCTGGTTAGTACTTGGATGGGAGACCGCCTGGGAATACCAGGTGCTGTAAGCTTTTTTGTTTCATTGTGAGGAAAGGGCAGCTTTGAGTGTTTGGGGACCAGCATGAGCGAGCTTCCCTCACACACCTTTTCTTGAAGCGCCCTCCGCAGCTTTGGAATGGAATGTCATGCAGTGGTTAATTTGAAGTAGACAGATGGCAGATGCAGTACTTTTCTCTAGATGACATCAACATTCTTTTCTTTGTATTGACAGGACAACTATTTGGTGTGTAAAAAGACCGTGAGGCTTTTGCACATCACATTTTTTTTGAGGTTGTAAAGTGAGTGAAATGGATATAGAGCCCATGTGTGTGAGAGTCAAGGGCTTACGGCCATACCACTCTGAACACACCCGATCTCGTCTGATCTCGGAAGCTTAGCAGGGTCGGGCCTGGTTAGTACTTGGATGGAAGACTGCCTGGGAATACCAGGTGCTGTAAGCTTTTTTGTTTCATTGTGAGGAAAGGGCCGCTTTGAGTGTTTGGGGACCAGCATGAGCGAGCTTCCCTCACACACCTTTTCTTGAAGCGCCTTTCTGCAGCTTTGAAATTGAATGTCATGCAGCGTGTAATTTGAAGTAGACAGATGGCAGATGCAGAACTTTTCTCCAGATGACATCAACATTCTTTTCTTTTATTGACTGGACACCTATTTGGCGTGTGAAAAGCCTCTGAGGCTGTTGCGCTTCACTTTTTTTCTGAGGTTGTAAAGTGAGTGAAATGGATATAGAGCCCATGTGTGTAAGAGTCGAGGGCTTACGGCCATACCACTCTGAACACGCATGCGCCAATCAGACGGTACGCTGACAGCACGACACACGGAGGTCGCGGACTCCGCTTTTCCCATTTCTTTCGTTTTTTTTCAGCCTTTTTCATTGTTCTTCCTTATTTTCCGTGCATTTTTGGTTCGTTTTTAGAGTGAACATTTTTTCCCCCCGACAGTTTTTATACTGATCGGGGGAGGTCAATTTGAGTTTTTTTTTTTCCTAATGGAAAACTTTCGGACGGACCAAATGGATTTGAACTCTGCAAACGGATTTCAGATTACGAGCATGGAAAACGGACTTGACATAAACGCACAAACAGATGAAGAAAATGAAAAATGGTTGCTTGTTAAAAGAAACAATCAGAAACGAAACATGAAGAAGTCGGAAGGAAAACTGCCGGAGGGAAATGCGAGAGCGGCTTCCGCAGCGACAGCGGGGGAAAGACGGCGAGCAGCGGCTGATTCAGAGGAGATGTGTGGAAGGAGCGCTGGAGCCGGTCCACAGGCAACGAGAGCTGGTGGCCTGAAGAACAGAGCTGAAGACGTGGTTCCGAGAAGACCTGGGCAGCGAGGAGCTACTGGAGAGGCGACGGAGAGTGAGAGAGAATTGGCGGCGGAAAGAGATGCGGCGTCTGGTGGGGAAAGGCAGCTGCAGCAGCGACATGGAGTGGCGAAATCTGCGGGTGGCGACCACAAGATAACAGAGAACTGACGGTCAGTGTCGAGGTAACTGGGCAGGATGAAGTCCCAGTTCTCGAATTAATGAGATGCATAAGAGCACTGTGTGGAGGTTTAATAGCCTGTAGGGCGACAGGGCCGCAGAAATATGAAATTACCATGTCACACATCAAAGGGAAAGAGAGAATCCTAGATGGTTTCAAAATTGGGGACAACACAGTGCATGTCAAAGATCTGTGTAATGATGAACTCATGGTTTCTTTTTTAAGCTTACCAGCTTACATCAGAGATGAGGAAATTTTACAAAAGCTAGAAGGGTGGGGAGTCTCAGCTGCATCAACTATAAGGAGGAGGATGTGGCCGGGTACGCAAATTGCTGATGGGACGCGGTTTCTCAAAGTAAAATTTACAGACAAGGTCCAATCTCTGCCTTATTCAGCACGGTTTGACACAGCAATAGGACCGGAATATTTCAGGGTCATACATGATAGGCAGGCTAGGGTGTGTAGGATGTGCCTCCAGCCGGGGCACATCCTAAGGGACTGTCCTGAGTTCTCCTGCCATAAGTGTGGTGTCCAGGGGCATTATGCAAGGGAGTGCAACAGGAAACCTAATAAGATACAGAAATGTGAGGTGTGTTGGAACAAAATTGATGAATGTAATTGTAATTATAGTGATGAGGATATTGTGGTGGAATCTGGATCTGAGGAGCTGTACAGTGAGATGGAAGGTTTAAGTGAGGGAGGAACGGAGGATGAGGAGGAAGATGACGAGGTGGGTAGTGGCGCCGCCAAGCAGGCTGCCGGTGAGAGTTACGCCCCTCAGAGAACCCAGAGCCCTCCTACAGTGGTGCAGAGCCCAGGCACAAGGCTTGGTTCAAGTCTGAATGTTATGAGCACTGACTCAGGCCCACAGCAGAGAGGAAAGGATGGAGGAGGAAACGGGTCCGAAAAGGAGCCGGAGCCTTCTCAACTCCTGGAATCAATGGAGGTAGGGGACACCCCAGGAGAATTGCAGCCGGCGGCAGCCACATCCACCAGGGTACCTGCCTTAAATGTGCCCTCCACCTTCCCTCCTCAGAGTAGATCAAACAGTGACTCGGAAATGGACTTTGCCACAATAAAAAATATTCGGAAAAAGCACACCTCAATAAAAGATGTTGCGATGAAGAAAAAACAGAAGAAAGAAGGAGGGAGAGGTAAAAAATCTTGAGGGAAAATTGGCTGTTTAAAGGTTTTTTTGGTCTGACCATGTTTCTGCTGCACTCCCTTAATGTCAATGGACTCCGCACTTATGGCAGGATGACCGCCATTTTACTTAAAAGCAAGTGTGACATTCTCTGCTTACAGGAGACAAGGTGGGAAGGGGATAGCGTGGCGGCAGCAAGCAAAATGTGGGAAGGAGATGTCTTTTTTAGCAACGGCACAAGTAAATCTTGTGGCGTAGCTATTTTAGTAAAAAAGACTATAAGTACCAATAGCAAGTTAATATATCATGACAAGAAAGGTAGAATACTTATTATAGATGTTTGCATAAACAATAGAACATACAGAATTGTTAACATATATGCCAGTAACTGTGAAAAGGAAAGGAAAATGTTTCTAAATAGTATAAGCAGATGGATAGATCATAGAACCATAATAATAGGAGATTTCAATATCGCATTAACTAAGGATGATATATCAATTAATAATGTATACAAGAATGACACAAGCAGAACTGAGCTATATAATTTAATGAATATTCACAATTTGACAGATGTATGGAGAATTCACAACCCATTCAAGAAAGAGTACTCCAGAAGACAGGTTGTGCAGGGAAAAATGAAACAAGCCAGAATAGATTTATGTCTAGCGGCCCCTGAAGCAACAAAACAGATCAATAAAATACAATATAATTATAACGCATGGAGTGATCACGCAACAATTGAGTGTTACTTGGGTGCTGCAGGAGGTTTCAGGGGGGGAGGGACCTGGTGCCTCAACTCCAGCCTCCTGGCAGATTCAACTTACGTTAAAAAAATCACAAAACTGCTTGATTATGCAAAAATTGAAATGAAAATAGAAAATAATTTTATAGAAAAGTGGGAAATTCTAAAGCAAAGAATTAAAAGAAGTAGTATAAATTATAGTAAAGAGAAAAAGTGGAGAGAGGAGCTGGAAGAAAATCGACTAAGAAAATTAATCAATCATGAAATAGCATTATTTGATAAAGAACCTAACAGAAACACAGAAAACTATGAATTATATAAAGCAAAACTAGGAAACATAGAAAAAATAAAATGCAGAGGTGCAATGATAAGAAGCAGAGTTAAAAATTTAGTAGAAGGAGAAAAATGCACCGCATATTTTTTGGGGCTCGAAAAGCAAAAACAAAACAAAACAATAATAGAAAAAATCAACGATAAAACTGGAAAAGAATATGACGATCAAGAAAATATACTAAGAGTAACTACAGAGTTTTATAAAGAATTATTTGATAATGGATATAGCAATAGCGAAGAGGTAGACAAGTTGTTATCAAATATCCAAACTAGTATTTCAGTGGAGGATAAGGAATGGTCTGATGCACAAATTACTATTAATGAGATAAAGACGGCAATAGATAGCTTAAATAAAAACAAAAGTCCAGGGGTAGATGGTTTAACAGCAGAATTTTATATTTGTTTCAAAGAGCAGATAGCTCCCCTGTTGCTGTCATTGTACCACTCAATGGAACGGGAACAGAGAACATCCAATACATTCACTGCAGGAATAATTTCACTTATCTACAAAAATAAAGGTTCAAAACAGGATATAACAAACTACAGACCAATAAGTTTACTCAATACAGATTACAAGATACTGACCAAAACACTGGCAAACAGGCTTAAACTTACAATAGGAACCATTATTGGTAATACACAGGCATACGGCATACCAGATAGAGACATCATAGATACGATCCTTACAATAAAGGATACCGTCAGGACAATGGCAGCACAGGGGGGGTATCTGCTCGGAATTGATTTGGAGAAAGCGTTCGACAGAGTAGAACATCTTTTCTTATATAAAACTTTAAAAAGATTTGGATACGGTGAAGGCTTTATTAGATGGATTAAATTATTATACGATAACGCATACAGTCAAATAAAGATAAATGGACAACTAACAGAAAAGATCAAATTAAAAAGATCGGTAAGGCAAGGATGCCCGCTTTCGGCTCTTTTATACAGTATTGTTGCTGAGCCACTAGCTTTAAGTATAATGAATGATAAGAATATTATAGGTATAAAAACATATAGAGACAAAGTCGTTAAAATAGCACAATTTGCGGATGATATCAATATAATGTTTAAAAATGAAGAAAATTTAAATTATATTATAAAACATCTAGAAAGATATGAAAAAGCATCAGGAGCTAAGGTTAACAGAAATAAGTCAGAAATGATGGAATTCGGTAAAAATAGTTTAAAAAATAATTGGGGTTTTAGCACTAAAGAATACAGGAAAATACTGGGTGTATACATTGGTAAAAATGAAGGGGAAGCCAGGGACTTAGGGTGGAGAGAACTTGTAAAAAAGGTAGAAAATACACTTAATTTATGGAGAAGTAGGGGTTTAAGCCTGAGAGGAAAGGTAATTGTCATCAATGCCTTAATACTGTCAAAAATTAATCATGTTTTGGGGGCCTGTGAGCTACCGCAGTGGGCACTAAATTCGCTCAATGAAGCGATCTCCTCCTTCCTTTGGAGGGGAAAGGGAAATTCGATCGCTCATCGGGTGATAATTGCGAATAAAAGGGAGGGGGGATTAGGACTAATTGACATCAGTGCAAAAAAAGATGCACTCAGGGCCAAATTAGTTAGAAATTTTCTGGATTGGAACAGGCAGTACCCCTGGGAGGACACAATGGCGGGCTACCTGGCTGAGTACGGGGAGGGGGAGAAACTCCCTCTTTATCACCTCCTTCCTGGGAAAAGCCATGGCTCGCTACCGATGTTCTACCAGGAGGTGCTAGAGGCATGGGGCAAATTCCTGCCCCACCTCAGGCCTAAGTGCAGTCAGAAAAGTCATGTGCTGCAGTTACCTTTTCTCGAAAGCACCTTTTTCACACACAATGGTAGGACACTTAAATGCAGGGCACTTCAGCAACATAATATAACAAGGGTCGGTCAAGTGGTGGGGGAAAGGGGTCTGTTCAGTCTCAGGAAAGTCACAACCCAACTCAAAAAAACAGGGACACCGTGCAGAAAGGATTACCTAAATGGACTAGGTAACAAAATCAACAGAAACATAACCTCACTGTGGAGAAACTTAATCATCACGGACAAATCGAGAGCAGACCCCGAACTCCCACCGCTTGAGCTTGTCACACAGTACACAGGGAAAGAGCTGTCACAGGTGAAAACAAAGGACTGGTACACCATAGGGATTAACTCAATTAAACGCACTCCAAAAGCAGAAAAACACTGGGCACAATTATTCAAGGGAATACCGATAGGAAAAATCTGGCAAAACCTTAACATACCTTACATGGACAGCAATACTTTCAAGCTAGAATTCAATATTAGACACAGGAGAATTTTCACAGGAATCAAATTACACCAGATTAATAAGGAAAACTACAGTAGGACATGCCAAATCTGCAATAAAGAACCGGAAGACCAGGAGCATCTATTCATCAACTGCAAGGAATCGGATAAATTCAGGAATTTCATAAGGATGCTACTGCAAGAGCACTGCAATTTCAGTTTGACAGATGAAACACTATGGACATGGACTCTTCTCTTTGGTACAACACTGAAACAAAAGGATCAGAACAGGACTCTCATAAATACCATACTCACTTTTGCAAAAAAATCAACATGGACAACTAGAAACTACGCTCTCTATGAAAAGAAGAAAATAAACATATTTGGGTTTTTTTACACAACACTCTTGACGCACCTACAAATCTTACATGACATGGACAAGGATATTTTTGAAAACACTTTCTGCAGGAAAAACACATTTTTCAACATAGCAAATGGCAAAATTGAAATAAACAAGATTGACAATGGTATGTTTTCTCTTCAAATTCCCAGCTAAGTAGTCTCTTTTTTTTTATAAAGCAAAGTATTTTTCAAATTTAATAAAGGGGTGAGCAAATTGGGTGGTTTATGTTTTTGGTGTGTTTAACATTTCATTTTGATAAAATTTCATTAAAAAAAAAAAAATTTGTGTGTGTGACACTTCACGACAGGAATTTGTTCTTTTTAGTCCCATGAGTTTTTTTTGTCTCTCTTTAATTTTTATTTATTTTTTTTGGAATGACCTGCATTGCTCCAGTGGCTGTAGGCACATAGTGTTGGTTTATTTGTCTAAATTTAACTTAATTTAAAAAAAAAAAAACAAAACAAAACAAAAAAAACTGATGGTGTTTTCATCAAGTTCGAGGTGTATCAAGGGTGGGGGTTTTTTTTGGTAAGATTTCTTTCCTGAAGGAATTTATTTTTTATGTAATTGTTAAATTTTGTCATGTAAATAAGAATGTACAGTTGGTAAAAATGTATGATGTATTTTTGATAATAAAAGACAAAAAAAAACAAAAAAAAAAACACGCCCGATCTCGTCTGATCTTGGAAGCTAAGCAGGGTCGGGCCTGGTTAGTACTTGGATGGGAGTCCGCCTGGGAATACCAGGTGCTGTAAACTTTTTTGTTTCATTGTGAGGAAAGGGCCGCTTTGAGTCTTTGGGGACCAGCATGAGCGAGCTTCCCTCACACACCTTTTCTTGAAGCGCCCTCCGCAGCTTTGGAATGGAATGCAATGCAGTGGTTCATTTGAAGAAGACAGATGGCAGATGCAGTACTTTTCTCTCGATGACATCAACATTCTTTTCTTTTATTGACAGGACACCTATTTGGCGTGTGAAAAGACCCTGAGGCTGTTGCGCATCACTTTTTTTCTGAGGTTGTAAAGTGAGTGAAATGGATATAGAGCCCATGTGTGTCAGAGTCAGGGGCTTACGGCCATACCACTCTGAACACGCCCGATCTTGTCTGATCTCGGAAGCTTAGCAGGGTCGGGCCTGGTTAGTACTTGGATGGGAGACCGCCTGGGAATACCAGGTGCTGTAAGCTTTTTTGTTTCATTGTGAGGAAAGGGCCGCTTTGAGTCTTTGGGGACCAGCATGAGCGAGCTTCCCTCACACACCTTTTCTTGAAGCGCCCTCCGAAGCTTTGGAATGGAATGTCATGAAGTGGTTTATTTAAAGAAGACAGATGGCAGATGCAGTACTTTTCTCTCGATGACATCAACATTCTTTTCTTTTATTGACAGGACACCGATTTGGCGTGTGAAAAGACCCTGAGGCTGTTGCGCATCACTTTTTTTCTGAGGTTGTACTGTGTGTGAAATGGATATGGAGCCCATGTGTGTAAGCGTCAAGGGCTTATGGCCATACCACTCTGAACACGCCCGATCTCGTCTGATCTCGGAAGCTAAGCAGGGTCGGGCCTGGTTAGTACTTGGATGGGAGACCGCCTGGGAATACCAGGTGCTGTAAGCTTTTTTGTTTCATTGTGAGGAAAGGGCAGCTTTGAGTCTTTGGGGACCAGCATGAGCGAGCTTCCCTCACACACCTTTTCTTGAAGCGCCTTTCCGCAGCATTGAAATTGAATGTCATGCAGCGTGTAATTTGAAGTAGACAGATGGCAGATGCAGTAGTTTTCTCGAGATGACATCAACATTCTTTTCTTTTATTGACAGGACACCTATTTGGCGTGTGAAAAGACCGTGAGGCTGTTGCACGTCACTTTTTTTCTGAGGTTGTAAAGTGAGTGAAATGGATATAGAGCCCATGTGTGTCAGAGTCAAGGGCTTACGGCCATACCACTCTGAACACGCCCGCTCTCGTCTGATCTCAGAAGCTAAGCAGGGTCGGGCCTGGTTAGTACTTGGATGGGAGACCGCCTGGGAATACCAGGTGCTGTAAGCTGTTTTGTTTCTTTGTGAGGAAAGGGCAGCTTTGAGTCTTTGGGGACCAGCATGAGCGAGCTTCCCTCACACACCTTTTCTTGAAGCGCCTTTCCGCAGCTTTGAAATTGAATGTCATGCAGTGGTTAATTTGAAGTAGACAGATGGCAGATGCAGTGCACTGGGCTTCTCTCTACTCCTCTCTGTCCTCCTATATGTGTCATACATAAATTATACTCATACGTATTACTGACTTGTCTCCTTCTCTGAAGCCTTCAGGCTCCCCTCATGCCAGACCTGGGTGCTGCTGGAGGAGGCAGCAGATCTGAAGAGGCTCAAGCTGCCACCTGTAGCTCCACCTGCTCGCATCACCGTCTGTCCATCAGTCTCTCTCTCCCTTTATCTCTGTCCCTTTCTTTGCTTCTACATATCTGTCGTCCTCCATTATCTGTCTTTGTCTCTGCCCCGCTCTCCTGCTCTCTTTCCCCCCAACCGGTCAAAGCAGAAGGCCGTCCCCATTGAGCCTGGATCTGCTCAATTTTCCTGCCTGTTAAAAGGAAGGTTTTTGTCACTGTTTTTGCAGGATGTGCTTGCTGATGGAGAATTGTTGGGTGTAGATTCATTAAAGGAGTTTGGTACTGGACCTGCTCTATCTTTAAAGTGTCATGGGATAACTTTTTTTGTGATTTGGTGCAATATGAATAAAATTAACTTGACCAGTGTTATTTGTGGTCTTTTGTTAATTGTATGCCGCATGAAATTATTGTTGGTCACTTTTCTCTCACAGTGGCAAGACAAGAACACTTCTACTTTTGATGATGACAGTTTGTTCAACACTAAACAGCGCGCTGACCGATTGAGCCACAGAGACTCTGAGTCTCCTGCTTTTCATGAAGAGTTTTCAGGCTAAATTTCAGAGTGTGAGGACACACTGCACATTTGAGGGAACATGAAGGACAGATGAGAGTCTGACTGTCATGGTGAAAGCCTTCAGCACAAGAACTGAAACAGCCCCCACAATCTTAACCCCCCCAGACCAAACATCATCGTCCAGCCTCCAACCAGAGGTCCATCAGTTATCATGGGAGCCACATGTGGAGTCTGGATTCTTTTCAAGAATGAGACGGCAATGACAGTCCTGCCAAGTGACATCACTGACATGAATGGATGACTTCAGTCACGTGACTGAAGTGCTGTGGTTCTTCTGATGAAGGGCGGCATGATGTTTGCTGTCTCAGGCTCCACCAAATGTCCTCTTTAGGACGCCACAATGTGGCCTCTTCAGTGCTCCATCTTCCCTGCATCGGAGACACAAGGGTTTCTCCTGGTGCCGACCCTATCATCCTTCTACCGAATGGTGCAGCGATGGATCCTCAGAGGACGCTGGGATCCTTCTTCTCATCAGTGCCACAGTTTTTCATGGAGGGAACAACAGGAGCTTTTTAGTCATGTTTTGCTTGGTGTTTCCTGCTCAGAGCATCAGGATCTGTGACGCCATCTTGTGATAGTGGGTCATCATCTTGTTGTGTGATAGTGGATTCATTTATCTGCTATTTCAACACATTCAAGTTCATTATCCCTACATGTCAAAATACATTTGGTGTGGAGTTTTACTTTCTGGCCTCAATCATAATGTGTGCATTTATTCTTCATGAACATTTCTCAGCTTTGTAAGTTTATGATATTTTTTCTTCCTCTGTTTTCTATTCCATTGTTGTTGATGATTCTATTGCAGGTTTGAGTTCCCTGTTGACTGAAGCAGAAACAGGAACAAAAAGCTGGAGGTGGTCAGAGCTCCAAGTTGGGACGCTGATATTAAAGTAGGAGATGAACACATCCGGGTTAGCCATCACTCTCAGAACCTGCGACTTTACCTCTTCAGAATGTAGCAGCATAGCATAGCTTCATCTCACCAGTTAGTGGCCCACTTTGATGTCTGGGATATGAGGTTAAAGGTTCTTTACAGCTCTGAATGAAGGGTTTATAAAGTGTTAACAATGCCACAAATAACACAAGCATTCAGTAATCCTTGATAAAAGGAGACTCACCATCAAGTTGGACAAGTTGAAGAACAAAAGGACTTCTCCACGATCACATTTATCCTCACTGGTCCATACTTGGGGACCTCTGTACTAAATGGAGAGTTGAGGAAATGGGCTTGTTGTGGCCCTGCGGTCCCCAGACCTCCTGTACAGTCACCAAGAACTGGCAGACACAATCGTAATGGAACCAATTATTTTAAAATGACAGTAACAAGTAAGAAATAAGGCATTACAGCTTTGAAGGAACTTGTCCAGCACTGGTTTGTGAGTGGGTGTTGTCCTGTATTGGCAGGAAAAACTCCTTGAAATGTCATGCAAGTTTTTTCTTCAAAAGAAATGTGTAAAACATTCAGTAACATCCAGGACCAAAGACAAGAGAGGGCAACGCTCCAGGAGTCTTTGATCTCTGAATTCTATCTTTGATCTCTGAATTCTGTGCATTAATCTCTGAATTCTGTGCATTGATCTCCTGCTTCAGTCTTTGATCTCTGACTGATCCTAAACTAATCAAAGGATCACATCAGCATATTGGTCCAGTCTACAGATGGTGATTTTACCAAGTGCACTGCAGCAGTCCTTATGCTGTCTGCTGTTGTGTCACAGCAAAGTAAGGAAACAGCCTGACGGTCCTCAGGAGGAAATTCAACAACCTCCAAAGATGGAGGTGAAACTAGACCTGCTCATGTTTGCTGTCCTTGATGAACTTGGGCGGTACTCTGGTGCAGGGATGAGCTCATTGAGATGATCTGGGAGCAGTCCTGATGTCAAATGGACAAAATGTTTATTAAATCTCTAATGACTTGTTTTAACTGAACCTCCTGGATCCTGTGGTGCCTGATGAGGAGACAACTTGGGTACAAAGTTGAAGAGGAGGGTTTTTGGAGGGGAGATGATTTTTTTTCTAGTGTTGTAAATCAAAATAACTACAACGACATGATAGAATTTCTCAAAATGTCCTGACTAAGATGGATTCCAAACCAAATCAGCTGTCACAAGGGAAAGTCTGCATGTAAACACACACACAC